>NW_021703769.1:71631504-71639237 GCF_005190385.1 Monodon monoceros | reverse complement strand
TGTGTGTGTGTGTGTGTGTGTGTGTGTGTGTGTGTGTGTGTGTGTGTATAGTACAGGTATACCTCGTTTTATTGCACTTCATTTTATTGCATTTCACAAATATTCCGCTTTTTACAAATTGAAGGTTTGTGACAACCCTGCATTGAGGAAAGTCTACTGGTACCATTTTTCTAACACCATTTGCTTATTTCATGTCTCTGTGTCACATTTTACTAATTCTTGCAATATTTCAAATTTTTTCATTATTATTATCTTTGTTATGGTGACCTGTGATCAGTGATCTTTGATGTTACTGTTGTAATTATTTGGGGGCACCATGAAACCTGCCCACATGAGATGGTGAGCTTAATAAATGTGGGCATTTTGACTGCTCCATCTACCAGCCATTTCCCCATCTCTCTCCCTCTCCTTGGGCCTCCTTATTTTCTGAGACACACAAATTTTTTTTTTTATATTTCATATTTTATTTTTTTGAATTTTATTTTTTATACAGCAGGTTCTTATTAGTTATCCATTTTATACATATTAGTGTATACATGTCATTCCCAATCTCCCAATTCATAACGCCCCCCCACACTTTCCCCCCTTGGTGTCTGAGACACAAAAATTTTGAAACAGGGCCAATTAATAATTCTACAGTGGCCTCTGAGTGTTCAAGTGAAAGAAAGGGTCGCATGTCTCTCATGTTAAAAGCTAGAAATAATTAAGCTTTGTGAGGAAGGCATGTCGAAGTTTGAGACAGGCTGAAAGCTAGGCCTCCTGTGCCAGTTAGCCAAGTTGTGAATGCAAAGGAAAAGTTTTTGAAGGAAATTACAAGAGCTACTCCAGTGAACACACAAATAAAAAAGCAAAACGGCCTTATTGATGATATGGAGAAAGTTTTAGTGGCCTGGTTAGAAGATTAAACCAGCCACAACGTTCCCTTAAATCAAAGCCTAATCCACAGGAAGGCCCTAACTCCCTTCAATTCTATGAAGGCTGAGAGAGGTAAGGAAACTGCAGAGTAAAAGTTTGAAGCTAGCTGAGGTTGGTTCACGAGGTCTAAGGAAAGAAGCCATCTCCATAATGTAAAAGTGCAAGGTGAAGCCCCAAGTGCTGATGCAGAAGCTGCAGCAAGTTATCCAGAAGATCTAGCGAAGATAATTAATGAAGGTGGCTACACTAAGCAACAGATTTTCAGTGTAGATTAAACAGCCTTATATTGGAAGAAGATGCTGTCTAGGACTCTTATACCTAGAGAGGAGAAGTCAGTGCCTGGCTTCAAAGCTTCAAAGGACAGGCAGACTCTCTTGTTAGGGGCTAATGCAGCTGGTGACTTTAATTTGAAACTAGTGCTCATTTACCATTCTGAAAATCCTAGGGCCCTTAAGAATTATGTGAAATCTATTCTGCCTACGGTTTATAAATGGAACAGCAAAGCCTGGATGATAGAACATCTGTTTATAATATAGTTATTGAGTAATTAAAGCCCACTGAGACCTACTGCTCAGAAAAAGATTCCTTTCCAAATATTACTACTCACTGACAATATACCTGGTCACCCAAGAGCTCTGATGGAATGTACAATGAGATTAAAGTTTTCATGCCTGCTAACACAACATCCATTCTGCAGTCCATGGATCAAGGAGAAATTTTGACTTTCAAGTCTTATGACTTAAGAAATACATTTCATAAGGCTATAGCCGCCATAGACAGTGATTCCTCTGATGGATTTGGGCAAAGTCAATTGAAAATCTTCTGGGGACTTCCCTGGTGGTGCAGTGGTTAAGAATCCACCTGCCATTGCAGGGGACATGGGTTCAAGCCCTGGTGCAAGAAGATCCCACATGCTGCGGAGCAACTAAGCCTGTGTGCCACAAGTGCTGAGCCTGTGCTCTAAAGCCTGTGAGCCACATCTACTGAGCCCACGTGCCAAAACTACTGAAGCCCGTGCGCCTAGAGCCCGTGCTCTGCAACAGGAGAAGCCACCGCAATAAGAAGCCCGCGCACCGCAACTAAGAGTAGCCCCCTCTTGCCACGACTGGAGAAAGCCCATGCACAGCAGCAAAGACCCAACACAACCAAAAATAAATATATATATATATATATATATTTTTTTTTTTTTTAAAAAGAAGAAAACCTTCTGGAAAGGATTCACCATTCTAGATGCTATTAAGAACGTTAAGAAAATATTTGTACTTTATGGGAAGAGGTCAAAACATCAGCACTAATAGGAGTTTGGAAGAAGTTGATTTCAACCCTCGTGGATGACTTTGATGGGTTCAAGACTTCAGTGGAGGAAGTAACTGCAGACGTGGTGGAAACAAGAGAGCTAGAATTAGAAGTGGGAGTCTGAAGATGTGACTGCATTGCTGTAACCTCCAGATACAACTTTAATGAATGAGGAGTTGCTTCTTATGGTTGAGGAAAGAAGATGGTTTCTTTTTTCTTCTTTACTTTTAAAAAAATATTTATTTATTTATTTTGGCTGCACTGGGTCATGTGGGCTATTTTTTTAGTTACGGCATGTGGGCACTTAGTTGTGGCATGTGGGCTCTTAGGTGTGGCATGCGGGCTCTTAGGTGTGGCATGCGGGATCTAGTTCCCTGACCAGGGATCAAACTTGGGTCCCCTGCATTGAGAGCAAGGGGTCTTAACCACTGGACCACCAGGGAACTCCCAAGAAAGTGGTTTCTTGAAATGGAACCTATGCATGGTGAAGATGCTGTGAAGATTGTTAAAATAACAAAGGATTTAGAATATTACATAAACTCAGTTGATAAAGCAGCAGCAGGACTTAAGAGGACTGTTTCCAGTTTTGAAAGAAGTTCTACTGTGGGTAACATGCTATAAAACAGCATTGCACGCTACAGAGAAATCGTTCACGATGGGAATACTCAATTGATGCAGCAAACTTCATCACTGCCTTATTTTTAAAAAATTGTGACAGCCACCCCAGCCTTCAGCAACCTGATCAGTCATCAGATATCAGCAATACGCTCCTCTAGCAAAAAGATTACAACTCACTGAAGACTCAAATGATAGCAGTTTTTAGCAGTATTTTTAGATTAAGGTGTGTATTTTTTTTTTAACAAATAATGCTATCACACACTTAGTAGACTACATTACAGTGTAAACATAACTTTTATATGCACTGGGAAGCCAAAAAATTTGTGTGACTTGCTTTGTTGTGATAGTCACTTTATTGGAGTGGTCTGCAGTATCTCCAAGGTATGCCTGTACGTACACACACACACACACACACACACACACACACATCCCTATATATGTAAAGATATATATATATACATAACAAAAATCATACAGTATTTGTCTTTTTGTGACTGAATTATTCCACTTAGCAGACGTCCTCAAGTTTCATTCGTGTTATAGCATATTGCAGAATTTCCTTCCTTTTTAATGCTGGACAACATTCCATTGATGGTATATACCACATTATGCTTATCCATGCATCCATTGATGAATACTTGGGCTGTTTCCATGTTTTAGCTATTGTGAATAATGCTGCCATGAAACGGGTGTACAAATATCTCTTCGAGACCCTACTTTCAATTCTTTTGGGTATATACCCAGAAGTGGAATTTCTGGGTCATATAGTAATTCCAATTTTAATTTTTTGAGGACCCATCATACTGTTTTCCACAGTAGCTGTACCATTTTACATCCCCACCAACAGTGCATAAGTGTTCTAATCTCTCAACATCCTCATCAACACTTGTTGTTTTCTGATAGTAGCCATCCTAATGGGTATGAGGTGGGTATCTCATTGTAATTTTGATTTGCATTTCCCTTAGGATTAGTGATGTTGAACTCCTTTCATGTGCTTATTTTCTATTTGTATATCTTCTTTGGAGAAATATCTATTCAAGTCCTTTGACCATTTTTGAATTGGGTTTTTTTGTTGTTGTTGTTGAGTTTTAGGAGTTCTCCGTATATTCTGAATATTAATCCCTTATCAGATATATGATTTGAAAATATTTTCTCTCATTCTGTGGGTTACCTTTTTACTCTGTGGATACTGTTTCTTGATGAACAACATTTTAAAATTTTCATGAAATCCAACTTGTCTGTTTTTTATTTTGTTATGTGTGCCGTTGGTGTCATATCCAAGAAATCATTACCAAATCAAATGTTTTGCAGCTTTTGTCCTTTTTATTCTAAGAGTTTTATTGTTTTAGGTCTTACATATAGGTCCTTGACCTATTTGGAATTAATATTTGTATAAGATGTTAGGTCAGGGTCCAGCTTCATTCTTTTTCATGTGAATATCCAGTTTTCCCAGCACTATTTGTTGGAAAGATTGTTCCCCCCATTGAATGGTCTTGGCACCCTTGTCAAAAATCATTTAACCATAGATGTTTATTTCTGAGCTCCCTATTCTATTCCATTGGTCAATATGTCTGTCTTTATGCCAATACCGTACTGTTTTTTTGTTTTTCATACTGTTTTGATTACCATAGATTTGTAGTAGTTTTGAAATTAGGAAGTGTGAGTCTTCCAGTTTTGATCTTCTTCAAGGTTGTTTTAGGACATATACAGGGTCCCTTGAGACTCCATATGAATTTTAGGATAGGTTTTTCTATTTCTGCAAAAAATATCATTGGAATTTTGTTAGAGATTGCATTGAATCTACAGATTGCTTTGGGTAGTATTGCCATTTTAACAATATTGAGTCTTCTAATCCATGAATATGGGATGTGTTCCATTTATTTATATCCTTTTTAATTTCCTTTAGCAATATTTTGTACTTTTCATTGTATGAGTCTCTCACCTCCTTGGTTAAATTAATTCCTAAGTTTTTTGGTGCTATTGTAAATGGAATTATTTTTAAATTTCTTGTCAGATTGTTTATTATTGGTGTATAGAAATGCAACTGATTTTTTCGTGTTAACTTTTTTTTTTTTTTTTTTTTTTTTGCGGTATGTGGGCCTCTCACTGTTGTGGTCTCTCCCGTTGTGGAGCACAGGCTCCGGACGCACAGGCTCAGCGGCCATGGCTCACGGGCCCAGCCGCTCCGCGGCATGTGGGATCTTCCCAGACCAGGGCACGAACCCATATCCCCTGCATCGGCAGGCAGACTCTCAACCACTGCGCCACCAGAGAAGCCCTCGTGTTAACTTTTTAATCTGCTACTTTGCCAAATTCATTTATTAGTTCTACAGCTTTTTTATGGAGTCTTTAGGGTTTTCTACATATGAGATCATATCATCTGCAAACAGAGATAATTTTACTTCTTCCTTTCCAATCCGGATGCCTTTTATTTCTTTTCCTGACTAATTGTTCTGGCTAGAACTTTCAGTACTATGTTGAACAGAAGTGGTGAAAGTGGGCATCCTTGCCATACTCCTGTTCTGGAGGCTGGAAAGTGCAAGATCAAGGTGCAGGCCTGGTCAGGTGAGGGTCTTCTTCCTGGTTCACAGCCAGTGCCTTTTTTCTGTGTCTTCATATAGTGGAAGGGGCCGGGGGTCTCTGTGGTATCTCTTTTATAAGAGCACTAATCCTTTTCATGAGGGCTGTATTATGTTGCCCCCATGGAACTCGAGAACAAGGAGAACTGATGGAAATAAAATGATGCTTATGCTGTTTGCTATTCTGTAAGTGATAAAGTCCTTTGTCTCTGATCCAGGAGTCTGTTTTTGGCCACCATCTATGAAGTGGTATCAGGCTAACTTATTAGTTTGTAAGTAGGATAAAATTAACTCTCAGACCTGACAGTTTGCCAAATGGTAATTTTCTATTTTGATCATTCTTTTTTTTTTAACATCTTCATTGGAGTATAATTACTTTACAGTGGTGTGTTAGTTTCTGCTGTATAACAAGATGAATCAGGTGTACATGTACATATATCCCCATATCTCCTCCCTCTTGCATCTCCCTCCCACCCTCCCTATCCCACCCCTCTAGGTGGACACAAAGCACCGAGCTGATCTCCCTGTGCTACGTGGCTGCTTCCCACTAGCTATCTATTTTACATTTGGTAGTGTATATATGTCCATGCCACTCTCTCACTTCGTCCCAGCTTACCTTCCCCCTCCCCGTGTCCTCAAGTCCATTCTCTACATCTGCATCTTTATTCCTGTCCTGTCCCTAGGTTCTTCAGAACCATTTTTTTTTTTTAGATTCCATATATATGTGTTAGCATACGGTATTTGTTTTTCTCTTTGTGACTTACTTCACTCTGTATGACAGTCTCTAGGTCCATCCACCTCACTACAAATAACTCAATTTCGTTTCTTTTTATGGCTGAGTAATATTCCATTGTATATTTGTGCCATATCTTCTTTATCCATTCATCTGTCGATGGATACTTAGGTTGCTTCCATGTCCTGGCTATTGTAAACAGAGCTGCAGTGAACATTGTGGTACATGACTCTTTTTGAATTATGCTTTTCTAAGGGTATATGCCCAGTAGTGGGATTGCTGGGTCATATGGTAGTTCTATTTGTAGTTTTTTAAGGAACCTCCATACTATTCTCCATAGTGGCTGGATCAATTTACATTCCCACTGACAGTGCAAGAGGGTTCCCTTTTCTCCACACCCTCTCCAGCATTTGTTGTTTGTAGATTTTTTGATGATGGCCATTCTGACTGGTGTGAGGTGATGCCTTATTGTGGTTGGTTTTTTTTTTTTTACATCTTTATTGGAGTATAATTGCTTTACGATGGTGTGTTAGTTTCTGCTTTATTACAAAGTGAATCAGTTATACATATACATATGTCCCCCTATCTCTTCCCTCTTGGGTCTCCCTCCCTCCCACCCTCCCTATCCCACCCCTCTAGGTGGTCACAAAGCACCGAGCTGATCTCCCTGTGCTATGCGGCTGCTTCCCACTAGCTATTTTACATTTGGTAGTGTATATATGTCCATGCCACTCTCTCGCTTTGTCACAGCTTACCCTTCCCCCTCCCCATATCCTCAAGTCCATTCTCTAGTAGGTCTCTGTCTTTATTCCTGTCTTACCTCTAGGTTCTTCATGATATTTATTTTTCTTAAATTCCATATATATGTGTTAGCATACGGTATTTGTCTTTCTCTTTCTGACTTACTTCACTCTGCATGACAGACTCCAGGTTTATCCACCTCATTACAAATAGTTCAATTTTGTTTCTTTTTACGGCTGAGTAATATTCCATTGTATATATGTGCCACATCTTCTTTATCCATTCATCCGATGATGGACACTTAGGTTGTTTCCATCTCCGGGCTATTGTAAATAGAGCTGCAATGAACATTTTGGTACATGACTCTTTTTGAATTATGCTTTTCTAAGGGTATATGCCCAGTAGTGGGATTGCTGGGTCATATGTTAGTTCTATTTGTAGTTTTTTAAGGAACCTCCATACTGTTCTCCATAGTGGCTGTACCAATTTGCATTCCTACCAGCAGTGCAAGAGTGTTCCCTTTTCTCCACACCCTCTCCAGCATTTATTGTTTGTAGATTTTTTGATGATGGCCATTCTGACGTGTGAGATGATATCTCATTGTAGTTTTGATTTGCATTTCTCTAATGATTAATGATGTTGAGCATTCTTTCATGTGTTTGTTGGCAGTCTGTATATCTTCTTTGGAGAAATGTCTACTTAGGTCTTCTGCCCATTTTTGGATTGGGTTGTTTTGTTTTTTTATTATTGAGCTGCATGAGCTGCTTATAAATTTTGGAGATTAATCCTTTGTCAGTTGCTTCATTTGCAAATATTTTCTCCCATTCTGAGGGTTGTCTTTTGGTCTTGTT
>NW_021703769.1:71441003-71631494 GCF_005190385.1 Monodon monoceros | reverse complement strand
ATCTTGCTGTGATTTATGTCATAGAGTGTTCTGCCTATGTTTTCCTCGAAGAGTTTGATAGTTTCTGGCCTTACGTTTAGGTCTTTAATCCATTTTGAGCTTATTTTTGTGTATGGTGTTAGGGAGTGATCTAATCTCATACTTTTACATGTAGCTGTCCAGTTTTCCCAGCACCACTTATTGAAGAGGCTGTCCTTTCTCCACTGTACATTCCTGCCTCCTTTATCAAAGATAAGGTGACCATTTGTGCATGGGTTTATCTTTGGGCTTTTTATCCTGTTCCATTGATCTATATTTCTGTTTTGGTGCCAGTACCATACTGTCTTGATTACTGTAGCTTTGTAGTATAGTCTGAAGTCAGGGAGCCTGATTCCTCCAGCTCCATTTTTCGTTCTCAAGACTGCTTTGGCTATTCAGGGTCTTTTGTGTTTCCATACAAATTGTGAAATTTTTTGTTCTAGTTCTGTGAAAAATGCCAGTGGTAGTTTGATAGGGATTGCATTGAATCTGTAGATTGCTTTGGGTAGTAGAGTCATTTTCACAGTGTTGATTCTTCCAATCCAAGAACATGGTATATCTCTCCATCTATTTGTAGCATCTTTAATTTCTTTCATCAGTGTCTTATAATTTTCTGCATACAGGTCTTTTGTCTCCTTAGGTAGGTTTGTTCCTAGATATTTTATTCTTTTTGTTGCAATGGTAAATGGGAGTGTTTTCTTGATTTCACTTTCAGATTTTTCATCATTAGTGTATAGGAATGCCAGAGATTTCTGTGCATTAATTTTGTATCCTGCTACTTTACCAAATTCATTGATTAGCTCTAGTAGTTTCCTGGTAGCATCTTTAGGACTCTCTATATATAGTATCATGTCATCTGCAAACAGTGACAGCTTTACTTCTTCTTTTCCGATTTGGATTCCTTTTATTTCCTTTTCTTCTCTGATTGCTGTGGCTAAAACATCCAAAACTATGTTGAATAAGAGTGGTGAGAGTGGGCAACCTTGTCTTGTTCCTGATCTTAGTGGAAATGCTTTCAGTTTTTCACCATTCAGGACAATGTTGGCTGTGGGTTTGTCATATATGGCCTTTATTGTGTTGAGGAAAGTTCCCTCTATGCCTACTTTCTGCAGGGTTTTTATCATAAATGGGTGTTGAATTATGTCGAAAGCTTTCTCTGCATCTATTGAGATGATCATATGGTTTTTCTCCTTCAATTTGTTAATATGGTGTATCACGTTGATTGATTCGCGTATATTGAAGAATCCTTGCATTCCTGGAATAAAGCCCACTTGATCATGGTGTATGATCCTTTTAATGTGCTGTTGGATTCTGTTTGCTAGTATTTTGTTGAGGATTTTTGCATATATGTTCATCAGTGATATTGGCTTGTAGTTTTCTTTCTTTGTGACATCCTTGTCTGGTTTTGGTATCAAGGTGATGTTGGCCTCGTAGAATGAGTTTGGGAGTGTTCCTCCCTCTGCTATATTTTGGAAGAGTTTGAGGAGGATAGGTGTTAGCTCTTCTCTAAATGTTTGATAGGGCTTCCCTGGTGGCACAGTGGTTGAGAGTCCGCCTGCTGATGCAGGGGACACGGGTTCGTGCCCCGGTCGGGGAAGATCCCACATGCCGCGGAGCGGCTGGTCCCGTGAGCCATGGCCGCTGAGCCTGCGCATCCGGAGCCTGTGCTCCACAATGGGAGAGGCCACAACAGTGAGAGGCCCGCGTACCGCAAAAAAAAAAAAAAAAAGTTTGATAGAATTCGCCTGTGAAGCCATCTGGTCCTGGGCCTTATTGTGGTTTTGATTTGCATTTCTCTAATGATTAATGATGTTGAGCATCCTTTCATGTGTTTGTTGGCAATCTGTATATCTTCTCTGGAGCAATGTCTATTTAGGTCTTCTGCCCATTTTTGGATTGGGCTGTTTGTTTTTTTGATATTGAGCTGCATGAGCTGCTTGTATATTTTGGAGATTAATCCTTTGTCAGTTGCTTCGTTTGCAAATATTTTCTCCCATTCTGAGGGTTGTCTTTTGGTCTTGTTTATGGTTTCCTTTGCTGTGCAAAAGCTTGGAAGTTTCATTAGGTCCCATTTGTTTATTTTTGTTTTTATTTCCATTTCTCTAGGAGGTGGGTCAAAAAGGATCTTGCTGTGATTTATGTCATAGAGTGTTCTGCCTATGTTTTCCTCTAAGAGTTTGATAGTTTCTGGCCTTACATTTAGGTCTTTAATCCATTTTGAGTTTATTTTTGTGTATGGTGTTAGGGAGTGTTCTAATTTCACTCTTTTACATGTAGCTGTCCAGTTTTCCCAGCACCACTTATTGAAGAGGCTGTCTTTTCTCCATTGTATATTCTTGCCTCCTTTATCATATTTTGATCATTCTTTATATATTTATGTTAATTGGAATGCTACTGTAAGGAAGATCTTTCCCTTCTCCCCTTCTCTCAAGGATTCTTGTTTTATTCTTAGATTGTAGTCAGTTATAGTCTTTATTTTGATCCTCAAATTAGGAGCTCTTCAAGTTGGTTCTTTGTTTTTTGCCTTGTCCCCATCATTTTCTGAGCACTTTACTTTCTGGCAGCACAGTATAAAATGTTCCAAACGCATCTTGTATTTTCTTAGCCCCAGCCATGAAACCAGCCATTTCTCCAAAGAGCTCTGGACTTCTTGTTGGTTAATCGTATTTGGAAAGTAATATCTGGATGCTAGGTATGCTTACTGCTACTAGGGTGTCATTGCCACTAGACCCTCTCAGCAGAATATTTGTATGAACACATACATATCTATATCCGTCTGCATATATACAAAAACCATCCATTTATACTCATACTTTCAATTCTAATCCAATACCACAAGGTTCATTCTAGTGCTTCTGCTTTCCTTATTTGTAACTTCTTTATACAACAGTGAGAAATCATTCAGTATAGTTTTTGTTTTGTTTTGTTTTTTGCGGTACTCGGGCCTCTCACCGTTGTGGCCTCTCCTGTTGCGGAGCACAGGCTCTGGACGTGCAGGCTCAGTGGCCATGGCTCACGGGCCCAGCCACTCTGCGGCATGTGGGATCTTCCCGGACCGGGGCACGAACCCGTGTCCCCTGCATCGGCAGGCGGACTCTCAACCACTGTGCCACCAGGGAAGCCCCATTCAGTATAGTTTTAATTTGCATTTCATGTAAGTGAAATTGAGCTGCTTTCCTATGTTTTAAAGCCATTTGTTTTTCTTTATCTGAGCACTGACTGTACATCTTCTCTCATTTTTCTATGGATTATTGTTCTTGTTCTTTTTTCTAGGACTTCTTTTTATATTAGGGAAATTAGTTCTGCAAATATTTTTTTCTCACTTCATGATTTGTCGTTTTTAAAAAATAAATAAATAAATAAATAAATTAATTTTTGGCTGCATAGGTCTTCATTGCTGTGCCACCAGGGAAGTCCAATTGTGTTTTTAAATATCAAGGCAGAATGTATACTCAGTCACAGCTTTCATTTCTTCTGTGGCCAACAGTTTTCTAGTTTTCTAGTGTGTATTTTTTGTCTATGGGTAAGATTATCTGCTCTTTTCTACCATTTTAATAGTAATTTTGTATGAAAGGTTGCATTAGACTGCATAACAAAATACCACAGACTGGGTGGCTTAAAAAATAAAATTTTTTTCCCTCAAAGCTCTGCAGCCTAGAAGTCCAAGATCAAGGTGTCGGCGGGTTTGGTTTCTTCTGAGGCCACTCTCCTTGGCTTGCAGATGGCTGCCTTCTCACTGTGGCCTCACATAGTTTTTGTTCTGTGCACACTTGCATTTCTGGCATCCAAATTTTCTCTTTTTATTAGGACCCCAGTCAGATTAGGGCTCAATCTAAAGAACTCATTTTATATTAATCATTTCTTTAAAGACCTTATCTCCAAATAGAGTCACATTCTGAGGTACTAGGCGTTAGAACGTCAGCATACAAACTTCTGGGGTACACAGTTCATCTCATAACAAAGGTGTTTGTCACTTTCTTCTTTTTTTTTTTAACATCTTTGTTGTAGTATAATCACTTTACAATGGTGTGATATTTTCTGCTGTATCACAAAGTGAATCAGCTATACGTATACATATATCCCCATATCCCCTCCCTCTTGCGTCTCCCTCCCTCCCACCCTCCCTATCCCACCCCTCTAGGTGGTCACAAAGCACCGAGCTGATCTCCCTGTGCTACGCGGCTGCTTCCCACTAGCTATCTATTTTACATTTGGTAGTGTATATATGTCCATGCCACTCTCTCACTTCGTCCCAGCTTACCTTTCTTCTTTCGTTTTTTAATCCATTATTAAATGAATTGTGTTTTCCAACCATTTTCAAGTGTCTTCTGTGAAGGAAGAGCAAGAGAGACTAAGGTAGTTTTCCAGATTTCACAGTGCAAAGGTTTTCAGGTGCCACGATCAGATTGTCTCATTCAATGTGGCCCTTTTTGTAGTTTTTGTGTAGCCCTGCTTTCTTTGCTTCTCTATTCTAAACAGGGCTTTTGCCCCAGACCTGTGCTCTCTGGCATCATCACTAGTCATTGCACACAGGAAACATAGCCCCTGGATTTTAGGTGAGCTCTTTATCTACTTTCTGAGATTTTCATATCTGAGTTTCCCAGACATTCTTTTGGACATTCTCTACCTCCTCTTTCTACTATGTTCCCTATAGCTTTAACCCAACCTCAGTTCTTTTTATCTCTACTTCTGCTCTGATTGTTTAGAACAACAAACATTTTCACTTTCGCATGAACTTCTCATCCTCAGTGAATCTATTTTCTCATCCTCTGGGAGTCTGTTTTTGCTGGTGTTTTCTGGGATCTGCTGCTGCTGTTTCCCTTAAACACTCCAAGAGTCTCTTGCCATGCAACCTCTGCCCAATCTCAAATGCTCTTGGTAATCCTTACTCAGGTCTTGTAGTCTCCCGTTGCTCTTTGCCTCCTAGTGTTGCGGAATATGGGATTTTCATGTTTCTTTTTTTCCTTCCTATTTTCCCTGTTGCTTTATATAATTTATGGGGTGGGGGGCGGACATTCAGTCATACATAACTGCAGTACCTATATCGTAATCATTTTACTTTGTAATGTAAAATTTCCCCATTTTTCTACATTATAAAGATAGCTGTATATTTTCCCTAATGCCAAAGATAATACATAATGCATAATCATGTAGAAAGTTCAAGTCATACAAAAGAGTACAAGGAAGAATGAAAATCATTGAGAGGCAACTACTCAACATTTTGGTAAACATTCCAAACGTCTCTCAGTTATACACAGATTTATAAGAATAAGCTCATACTATATATGCTGTTTTGTATTCTGCATGTTTATTCAATAATATGTCCCAAAGTTCTTCTTTGTCAATAGATATAGATTTACACCATTTTTTAAATTATCAGAATTTATTCTTCCAAGCAACTATTATGACCTAAGAGAAGTTACTTTAGATATATTTAAAAATTTTATTGAAGTATAGTTGATATACAATGTTGTGTTAATTTCTGCTGTACAGCAACACGATTCAGTTATACATATATATATTCTTTTTCATGTTCTTTTCCATTATGATTTATCACAGGATATTGAGTATAATTCTCTGTGCTACACAGTAGAACCTTGTTGTTTATCCATCCTATATATAATAGTTTGCATCTGCTAAACCCAAACTCCCAATCCTTCCCTCCCTCCCCCACCCACCCTCCCCCTTGGCAACTACAAGTCTGTTCTCTATATCTGCGAAACCAAATAAAGTAGAAAGGTAAATTCTTCATTCCTTTTACTCCCCAGGATTAACTACTCCCCAGAATTAACAACTATATGCAGACATAGACATATAATCATATACCGCACATGTTTATACATACACAGAGTTTTCTTTGTTCACAAATGGGAATTAAGGGCTTCCCTGGTGGTGCAGTGGTTGAGAGTCCGCCTGCCGATGCAGGGGACACGGGTTCGTGCCCCGGTCCGGGAAGATCCCACATGCCGCGGAGCGGCTGGGCCCGTGAGCCATGGCCGCTGAGCCTGTGCGTCCGGAGCCTGTGCTCCGCAACGGGAGAGGCCCCAACAGTGAGAGGCCCACATACCACAAAAAAAAAAAAAAAAAAGGGAATTAAGCTATATATAATGTTCTGCAACCTGCTTTATTTACATGACATATCATGGACATATTTTCAGGGTGTGACATTTTGAATGTCAATGTTTACATTAAATTGTATTTTTTCTTTAAGTATATTCTTTTAAAATGTTTATGATGTTTTAATATATTGGCATTTAATGTACTGATATAAAATATTACATGTATTATAAAATCTTTTATATATACACAGATACAAAAAAAGTCCTGTATATGCACTGCCCTTAAAATAAAGGAACACTGTCAATACCATTAAAGAACTAAGTCTATTTATACTCTCTTTCCAGTCTTATTTCCTTTTCTGTCCCTAGAGGTAAATACCATTCTGAATTTTATGTTATGAGTTATCATTTACGATATTAAGTGATATTATCTTTTTAAAGTTTCCAGTCAATGACTATTTATATATATACAGTACTGCTGTGAATATTCTCCTATGTGACTCTCAGTACTCATGTATGAGAGTTTCTTCTGAGTGCATTCTTTTTTTTTTTTTTTTTTTGCGGTACGCGGGCCTCTCACTGTTGTGGCCTCTCCCGTTGCGGAGCACAGGCTCCGGACGCGAAGGCTCAGCGGCCATGGCTCACGGGCCCAGCCGCTCTGCGGCATGTGGGATCTTCCCAGACCGGGTCACGAACCCGCGCCCCCTGCATCGGCAGGCGGACTCTCAACCACTGTGCCACCAGGGAAGCCCCCTGAGTGCATTCTTGAGGTGGAATTGCTGGGTCATAGAAAATGTGCAGGTTCAATATTGCTCAATAATACTATATTGTTTTCTAGAGTGACTGTTTCAACATTCTATATTTTAGAAGCCTATTTTATTAGCACTGAATTACTTTTTTAAAAAAATAGTACTTGATTCTAACATAGTTAATCATTAGAAAATTTGTTAGCTTATAAAAATGTGATCTGTAGAAAACCTTTCAGGAACACTAGTATTACTTGTATTACTTTTTAATAGCCAGTTATGATTTGCAAAATAACTTGCTAATGTTTTGATTATGGCTTCATTATACTACATTGTATTTGGTTTAGGTGTGCTATTTAACATATTCCAGAGGAACAACAATAAGCATATTAAAATCTGTTTATATAGTTATGCCTTGCCTGATTGTTACATGTATTACTTCCTGATTGTTATATGTATCTGTGACCACCCATTAGCTTCCTCTGGACAACATTTTTTTTTTTTTTTAATGGTATGTGTTCTATCTAAACAGTGCCTACAACACTGCCACCTCACATCCACAAGTGTTAATACAGGTGTAAATGTGAGGTGGGTACAGGGACCGTAAATAGCTGACAGATTTTATTTGGTATATTTTATCTGAAATCTATTTAATATTAAACATCTATGAAATATGAATAATAGCAAAAATAGCACATTTATTGTACTTGGGTTTCTTTTCCTCTTGAAATAAATTCTCAGTTACCATTTTATACTTATATACAAGTAAATATTTGGTGTTTAATATCTTGTTTCTTTTATTATACTTATTTTTAAATTACTTATCATAAAATATAAACAAATTCTTGACTAGACTGTTATTTTAGATCCCTTTATTTTGCCCTGCCCTACTAATTGTATAATCTTTTACCTCATATTTCAAAACATCAAAATTCCTCCTTTCCATCCTTCATCAAAACCATCTCTGGCAGATCTGGGGAGAAATTAAACCGGGTGTGCCCCAAACCTGCAAACATTTTCTTACTAATGAAATCTGAGAACATTGAACTTCAAAGGCACATGTGACCACGGAGCATCAGGACTTTTGTTTCTGGATAGAATTGTGTTTTTTGAGGGGTCCTGTAGCAAAGGGCAGGGATGCTGTGACCGAGCGAGTCTTGCTCCAGCAATTGCATCCCCTCTGCCTGAATGACCAGTTTTGGAAGGAGCCTGCAGACATGACTGTCAGTATCTGAGGTTTCAGGTTGTGTTTTAGGGTAGGACCTCACTGCCCAGCTCCAGCCAGCTGTACCCAAAAGTAAATGTTTGGGGGCAATCACTTATTCATTGTAGTCAACATAAAAGTAGCTGGGCAAGTGACACCTAGAAGAAAATAAGATGACAAAAAAAACAATGTGCAAAGACTCATTTCGTTACTCACGGTTTTTTGCATTTGCGAATGTAAGTAGTTTTTGAAGTTCTCTTGGGACTTACATTCCTACAACAGCATAAAGCCAAACGTGGATTTCAAAAAAGGTCCCTAAGGGGCTTTCGTTAAGTGCAAAATCAGTGCAGAGGTCCCTCGCTCCTCTCACGTACTCTTATCCCAAGTGGTGGTGGCGGTGGGGAGCGCTTGGGTAGCACGCAAGCTCCTTTGTTCCTCCTCCGCAAAGTAGAGGTGGTGTGGCCCGAGGCTTTGCGGGATAGCGTCCCCCGCGGAGTTCAAGTCTAGATCCGCCAGCGCTGAGCCCCCAGAGGGAGGAGGGGGCGGGCTCAGGGAGTCCCTCCTTCGGGGGCGGGGCCAAGGGCTGCCCGGCCCTGCAGAGCGGAGGTCTACGGGCTCCAGTTTAGTAAAGTGCATGCAAACCCGGCCAGAAGCCACCGCACTTATCAGCAGATCTCATGATTGTTTGGTAAAGGCTCTGCGGGTCTACATAGGTCACCTCCCTCGGAACTCCGCGACTCCACGTCGGAGCCAGCCCTCGGCCCCCCTGCAGTCGGACGGTTACAGCCGCGGGAGACCTGGAGGCGGTGGCAGCGGCCCAGGAACTAGCAGCAGCGCCCGGGTAAGTCTGGGCATGTGTTTATCTCTCCGTGTGCCCAACTTTCTGATTACCGGTCTGCCTGTCCTACATCCAGGGCCTCTGTGATTCTACATTTATTTTCCTTAATCGGGATAGATAAAATATTTCATGGGATTCCAAGGCTTTTTTTTTATCCGTTTACTTTTGAATGGTTTTCACTTGTTTTATCCCACTGCTGCCTGTTGCCAAACAGCATGAATGAATGATGCAATCCTACATAGGGGAGTCATCAGTACAAGAGTAGGAAAATCTCCAGAATTTAGAGTTGCAGTGTCTGACTTCATCAACTTCTTTACCATTAGAATTAGAATTTTAAATATGTACTTACCAGATACATTGTTGTAAAGGTAGAGCTTCAAGCTGGGAATTAAATAACTAATTCTTCTATTCATTAAACTTATGTACTATGTTTTCTTTATATGTGACTTGCACGTTGTGTTTACTCTTTAAATATTTGACTGACCGGTATTTGAATGAGTATCAGGGAAGAAAAATTAAATCCAGGGTTTCTATATGTTATTACAACTGCCTGGTGTGTTTTCAATATAATGATCATAGTCCTGTCACTTTCATGTTGGGAAACAAAGTAGTCAGGACGTTTTAAGTTTTCAGTTTATTTGATACATGCCTAATAACTTTTTAAGCTAACGTTTTATTGCTGTATAATTTAATGCAATAATATGTACCCATTTTAGGTGTACATTTTGATGAATTTTGACAATGTTGTACACAGTTATAATCACCACCACAATAAAACACTTCCATCACCCTTAAGTTTCCTAGGGTCTCTTTGCAGTCAGACACCCCCACTCCTAGCCCTACTGGCCTGATTTTTGTCATAATAGCATTTGTTTGTATTTTCTAAGGTTTCATATAAACAGAATCATATTGTACGTACTCTTTTGTGTCTGGCTTCTTCTGGTCAATATAATGTTTTCTATATTTATTCATGTTACAGCATCATTAGTAATTCGTATCTTTTTATTGCTGAGTAGTGTTCTAGTCTAGGGATGTAACACACTGTGTTTATCCATTTATCTGTTGGTGGTCATTCTAGTTTTGGGCTATCATGAATAAAGCTGCTTTGAATATGTTTTTTGTTTTTTTACATACATCTATTTATTTATTTATTGGCCACACCACATGGCACGTGGTATCTTAGTTCCCCAAACATGGATCACACCCATTCCCCCTGCATTGGAAGTGTGGAATCTTCACCACTGGACCACCAAGGAAGTCCCATCCCTTAGCTGCTTCTTTTTTTAAAATATATATTTTAAATTAATTAATTAATTTTTGCCTATGTTGGGTCTTCCTTGCTGCTCGCGGACTTTCTCTAGTTGCAGCGAGTGGGGGCTACTCTTTGTTGCGGTGTGCAGGCTTCTCATTGAGGTGGCTTCTCTTGTTGAGGAGCACAGGGCTCTAGGCACTCGGGCTTCGGTAGTTGTGGTTCACAGGCTTAGTTGCTCCCCGGAATGTGGGATCTTCCCAGACCAGGGCTCGAATCCATGTCCCCTGCATTGGCAGGCGGATTCTTAACCACTGCGCCACCAGGGAAGTCCCTGAATATGTTTTCATTTCACTTGAATAAATCTCCAGGAGTGGGATTGCTGACTCTTACGGTAGGTAAATGTTTAATTTCGTAAGGAACTGCCAAACTGTTTTCCATAGTTTTTGTACCATTTTACATCCCCACCAGCAATGTATAAGAGTTCCAGTTGTTCCATATCCTCACCAATACATGGTATTGTCAGTCTTTTTTATTTTTGTTATTCTTCTGAGTTTATTTGCACATCTTTTTTGAAATATCTATTGCTTATATTTTAATGGGTTGTTTGTTTTATTGAGTTGTAAGAGTTCTTTATTCTAGATACAAGTCCTCTATCAAATATATGTATTGTGAATACTTTCTCCCATTCTGCGACTTGCCTTTTTTTCTCTTTCTTTCTCCCCCACCCTGTCGCCATAATGGTGTCTTTTGAAAAGCAGAAGTTTTTAATTTTGATGAAGTCCAATTTATCACTGTTTTCCTTTTATTATTCATGCTATTTGGGTTTTATTTGAGAAAATTTTGCCTACCTTAAGGTTGTTCTATTAGTATCTATTGCTGTATAATAAATTATCCCAAAACTCAGCAGCTTAAAATGACAAACGTTTATTTTCTCACTTTCTGTGGGTCAGAAATCTGGGAGCAGCTTAGCTGGGTGGTTCTGGTTTAGGGTCTCTTAAGAGGTTGCAGTTGGCCATGGTCAACTTATCTGAACACTTTATTGGGGGAGGATCTGCTTCCTAGAGCACTCACCCGGTTATTGGCAGGATTCAGTTCCCTGAGGGTTGTTGGACTGAGGTCCTTAGTTCCTCACTGGCTGTTTGCTGGACGTCCCCTCAGTTCTGCCACATGGGCCTCTCATTGGGCAGCTACCAACATGGTAGCTGCCTTACCCCAGAGCAAGGAGTGGGGGTGCTGGGGCAAGATGGAAGCCACATTCCTTTTTTTTTTCCTTTTTTGAGATTAACTCACTTTTTTATTATTTTATTTTATTTTTTGGCCTCACTGTGTGGCTTGCAGGATTTTAGTTCCCCGACCAGGGATTGAACCCAGGCCCCAGCAGTGAAAGTGCCGAGTCCTAACCACTGGACTGCCAGGGAATTCCCTGAGATTAACTCACTATAAAAAAAACCACTTTTATAATGTTTTTAAATTAGAAATAATTATGGATTCACAGAAGGCTGCAAAGAAATATACAGGGAAATCTCATGCATTCCTCCTTCCTCCATGTCCCTTCCCCCGAAGACAACATCCCAAGGAACTGACATTGGTACAATCCATAGAGCTTGTTCAGACCTCACAGTTATACACACACTCATTTGTGTCAGTCTAATTTTGCAAGTGATATCCTATCACCTCTGCCTCACTCTATTCACTGGAAGAGAGTCACTATACCCAGCTCACTCTCAAGGGTAGGGGGTTACAGATGGGTTGGGATAGCAGGAAGTCGGTTCACTAGGTTTTTTGGAATTTTTGTTTTTTGGCCTCACTGTGTGGCTTGTGGGATCTTAGTTCCTTGACCAGAAATGGAACCCAGGCCCCCCTGCAGTGGAAGCACAGAGTCCTAAACACTGGACCACCAGGGAATTCCCACTAGGGGCCATTTTAGAGGCTGCCTACCACAGGTGTGCAATTTTCCTCCTGTGTTTTAGAAGTCTTATAGTTTTAGCTTTTGTGTTTAGGTCTTGATTCATTTGGAGTTAATTTTTGGCATTGGACTACAAGTTAGGGAAGAATATACATTAGATTTCTATATTTTATTAAAACTACCAGGTAGGATTTCAATATAATAACGATCAGAGTCTTGTCATTTTCATGCTGGTGAAACAAGGGATGTCTTAAATTTTCACATGATCTAATACATGCCCAATTTAAAAAAAAGAAAAAGGCCAGTAGCAAAGTATGAATTCTAAATTAGAGAAATAGAGTGGGCCTTTATAATTAAACCAATGGATCAAGAATAAACTCTATTAAAGAAGCAAATTGGAAATACTCCTTTTCTTGTCATGCCATTCCGGGCAGTGGGTTCTCCTTAAGAAAGCAGCTTCCAGGGAGGTTTGCTAGGATGCAGCTCTCGCTGGCCTGCAGGGGAGTGGGATTCAGAACAGCTGCAGAAGCCAGTCGTGCTCAGCAGAGTGGGAAAGAAACGCTAGACTTGCATGCTCAGGTACGAGGCTTTGAGTACACTTTGTACTCTTCCTGCTTCACAGGAGTATTATCCTGTGTGACTCCGCTGAGAGAAGGGTACACCGAACCCTTTCTGAGTTCAGTGAGGACCGTATTTGAACCTTCCAAATGATTTATTTCCATTCTGGCTTCCTTCCTTTGTCAACCTCTACTTTGCTTTTTCTTGCCGCTTGTTCTTAACTATTTCTTTTTATCTCTTTTTTTCTTCTGAGATTTAGCACCTTTATCCACTTTTTTTTTTTTTTTTTTTGCTGCTTTGGGTTTTCGTTGCTGCGTGCAGGCTTTCTCTAGTTGTGGCAAATGGGGGCTGCTCTTCGTTGCGGTGCTCGGGCTTCTCATTGCGGTGGCTTGTTGTGGAGCATGGGCTCTAGGCACGTATGCTTCAGTAGTTGCGGCACCCGGGCTCTAGAGTGCAGGCTCAGTAGTAGTGGCGCATGGCCTTAGTTGCTCTGCGGCATGTGAGGTCTTCCCGGACCAGGGCTCGAACCCATGTCCCCTGCATTGGCAGGTGGATTCTTAACCACTGTGCCACCAGGGAAGCCCCTATCCACTTCTATTTACAGTTTAAATGATGAGGATTATAATTTAAAGTTGTTGGCTTCGTTCCCTCGTTACTGGGCAGCAGGATTCCCCTCTGACTGTTCTTGGAATGTTGTTGACTTTCCTCATTTTGAAGACAGCAGGGACCGTTTTGTAGAGCCTGTAATGGACCTGTGTTGGCTTCTCTGTATTTGTATTATGTTTTCCCAGTAGATCCTCTTTCCCTTTCTCTCTCCTTCCCTTGCCTTTGAGCCTTGCTAATCAGGTGTAGGTGATTTCCTATCAGACTCGAAGCTTTTGCAGAATTAAAGCCACAGAAGAGTGTTTCCTCCTCTGCGTGCTTCAAGGAGACAGAAGTGAAGGGCTTCCCAGGGGAAGCAGTCTTAGGAGACTTTGCAGCTGACCCTCCTTTGTACCGGTCCTGCTAGGAGGGACAGTGAAGCTAGACAGTCTCCTCTTTCTTCTCCTGTGTCTGGACCTTGATGTTCATATCCCTGTTTTTTTCTAGGCTCTTGCTCTTGCAGAACTCACAAGATCTCTCTTAAAGAAATTTGTAGTCAGAACTTTATGCTGTGTTTTTATTCAGGAAAGAAGCAGAAAGAGAAGAGTATTGTCTCCTAGGAATCCAGCCCTGGAGAAACGTGAGTCCAATTTGTCTTCTGTTTTCATTGTCATTGTTGTATATTTATCAGTTAACAGTTTAATATTCACTGAATAAAAAAAATTTTCTGCTGTAACCTATGTGGCATGCTTAAAAATCTCAGGTTCCTCGAGGAATAGCTGTTCTTTTTTATCATAAAATATACTATAATGCATTGACCAGAAACCATAGCCCTAGTTACAGGAATGCTCTTTGACTCTCCTCTGATTCAGAAACTCTCAGACTCCATTGGGCATTGTTTCACTGCTTGGAGGGCCCCAAACAGACTCACCCCTAAGACCAGAGCCACCCCAGGTGACGCCCATCTAAGCCCAGGAAGCTTTGCTCTGTCGGCTTCCTCAACCTCTGTACCAGCTTATATTTGTTCTTACACAGGTGAAGGTAAGAGGTCAATCCCAGCAAAAGGGGAAGTTGGTGAAGGTGATCTTAGATGCCTCTTGCAAGATACTTAGATGGAGAAGTTGGAAGAGAGTTTGGATGAGCAAGTTTTTCTCCTTTTATCTAAAACCAGACCTCCTAAGTTTGGCCATGAAGGAAAACTTGTTTTTATACTTTTGGAGCTGGGGGTGGGAAGGGGTTGTCCCTGTGGCTTCTTTACCAGTTGGCCCTCTGCTTCCCCAAGATGGACCTGCTTGAGGTCGGGTGGGCAGGAGTCCTGTCCTGAGACACAGAAGGCAGTGGTCCAGTGGTCGGGACCAGCCCTGGGAGCTGCCATGTCTAAGCACAGACCTTTCCACCAGGATTTCTTCCACCCCCGTCCTGTCCCCCTTCCTTGCAAGGGCCAGATGTGAGGGATCCAGAGTCCATTCTCAGCAACGATTTTTCTAATGTACACAATTCACTTTGAAGCAACTGAACTTACTCAGCAGATTTCCCCTCTGTCCCCTGGAGCTATGAGAATTTTGACTTTGTATGAATCATGAGTCACTCCTGGTTGAGACAATGAAAAAAAGAGGGAACCAAAAGTGAATAAGGAGGCAGAGCATTTTACATTGCGGGTTGGGAAGCGCTAAAGGAAGCTGAATTTGTTCTGCAGTCTAAGCAGGGGATTGAAACCCATGTAAGCTGAGGGGTGGAGGGCATATCCCCTGGCACGAGCATTTAGTGGGCAAAGCTAAGGTCATATAATCCAGCTCCATCTGCTAGGGAGGGCATGAAAAAAGAATCAGTCTTCCATGTAACTGCAGTGTAATGTTTGTGTATGGCTGTTAGCATAACTGGCACCATCATGGACCCTTACAGTTTCTCCTGTCCTTCCGCTGACCCTACCCAGGACTGTACTGTGCAGTGACTCACTTCTCTGTCATCAAGGGCTTTGTAGTTAATAGACATTATTTAATAATCATTAGGACCAGGTAGCCTCTATGCTCTGTTAGTCCCCAAACAATGATAAAAGCCCTCCCCTGCTGTATTCCCGGCACCCACGAGACTACTTACCCATTCATAAATCTTGGCTTGGGGAGTGCACGCCCTCTTTCCAAGCACCTACTCCCAAGCACTATAAAATTGTCCCAATGGCCCCTTGGTGGTGGGAAGTGCAGCTGTGAATGCTTCTGGATTGTTGTCCACCCAATCCAGATCCCACCCTCTGAGTAAGTTACCTATGATAAACCGATCCATTGATTATACAGAGCTGCCTGCCTCATTTTTCGGTCTCAAGATGCCTTCTCAGTTTGGTGGGCACTTTTCGTTCCCTCTGTCCTCCAATAATTTGTCTCAAAAATCCTGTCTTTGGAACCAAAATCTGTCTTTGGAACCACAGTGCAACCCAGGATGCAGGTGTCAGCAATTCTGAGTCATAAGTCAGGACTAATGTTCATCTGGGTCTGTGAAAATCAGTCCTCACTTTATTTGAGGAAATGTACATTTCCTTTCATATTTGAGGCTCATGGTCTGGTTGAAGCTATTGCTGATATCAGTGGTTGGAAAGAGGCTAAAGGTGCTGGCTTTTCAAATGTGAGCAATAATGATTTGTCTGATCATCCCAACGAGACTGGGAACCTCTTGAAGATGGTGTGCATTCTGCATTTCCCAGGACTTGTGCTAGGCACAGAGAGGCACTGTAGATTGGCTTCATCTTCTTACATCTTTGAGGCTTCAGGAGCCTGTCAGTCATTCTCAGGAGTCTTGCCCATTCTCTGTTATTTGTGTTGCCTCCTGTACATTCTTTTTTTTTAATTTTTAAATTTTATTTTATTTATCTTTTTATACAGCAGGTTCTTATTAGTCATCAATTTTTTTTTTTTTTTTTTTTTTGCGGTACGCAGGCCTCTCACTGCTGTGGCCTCTCCCGTTGCAGAGCACAGGCTCTGGACGCGCAGGCCCAGCGGCCATGGCTCAAGGGCCCAGCCGCTCTGCGGCATGTGGGATCCTCCCAGACCGGGACACGAACCCGTGTCCCCTGCATCGGCAGGCGGACTCTCAACCACTGCACCACCAGGGAAGCCCCAGTCATCAATTTTATACACATCACTGTATACATGTCAATCCCAATCGCCCAGTTCATCACACCACTATCCCCATCCCCCCACGCTTTCCCCTCTTGGTGTCCATACGTTTGTTCTCTACATCTGTGTCTCAATTTCTGCCCTGCAAACTGGTTCATCTGTACCATTTTTCTAGGTTCCATATACATGCGTTAATATACGATATTTGTTTTTCTCTTTCTGACTTACTTCACTCTGTATGACAGTCTCTAGATCCATCCACATCTCAACAAATGACCCAATTTCATTCCTTTTTATGGCTGAGTAATATTCCATTGTATATATGTACCACATCTTCTTTATCCATTCATCTGTCGACGGGCATTTAGGTTGCTTCCATGACCTGGCTATTGTAAACAGTGCTGCAGTGAATATTGGGGTGCATGTGTCTTTTTGAATTCTGGTTTTCTCTGGGTATATGCCCAGTAGTGGGATTGCTGGGTCATATGGTAATTCTATTTTTAGTTTTTTAAGGAACCTCCATACTGTTCTCCATAGTGGCTGTATCAATTTACATTCCCACCAACAGTGCAAGAGGGTTACCTTTTCTCCACACCGTCTCCAGCATTTGTTGTTTGTAGATTTTCTGATGATGCCCATTCTAACTGGTGTGAGGTGATACCACATTGTAGTTTCGATTTACATTTCTCTAATAATTAGTGATGATGAGCAGCTTTTCATGTGCTTCTTGGCCATCTGTATGTTTTCTTTGGAGAAATGTCTATTTAGGTCTTCTGCCCATATTTGGATTGGGTTGTTTGTTTCTTTAATATTGAGCTGCATGAGGTGTTTATATATTTTGGAGATTAATCCTTTGTCCATTGATTTGTTTGCAAATATTTTCTCCCATTCTGAGGGTTGTCTTTTCGTCTTGTTTATGGTTTCCTTTGCTATGCAAAAGCTTTTAAGTTTCATTTGTTTATTTTTGTTTTTATTTCCATTACTCTAAGAGGTGGATCACAAAAGATATTACTGTGATTTATGTCAGAGTGTCTTTCCTATGTTTTCCTCTAAGAGTTTTATAGTGTCTGGTCTTACATTTATGTCTCTAATCCATTTTGAGTTTCTTTTTGTGTATGGTGTTAGGGAGTGTTCTAATTTCCTTCTTTTACATGTAGCTGTCCAGTTTTCCCAGCACCACTTATTGAAGAGACTGTCTTTTCTCCATTGTATATCCTTGCCTCCTTTGTCATAGATTAGTTGACCATAGGTGTGCGGGTTTATCTCTGGGCTTTCTATCTTGTTCCATTGATCTATGTTTCTGTTTTTATGCCAGTACCATATTGTCTTGATTACTGTAGCTTTGTAGTATAGTCTGAAGTCAGGGAGTTTGATTCCTCCAGCTCCGTTTTTTTCCCTCAAGCCTGCTTTGGCTATTTGGGGTCTTTTGTGTTTCCATACAAATTTTAAGATTTTTTGTTCTAGTTCCGTAAAAAATGTCATTGGTAATTTGATAGGGATTGCATTGAATCTGTAGATTGCTTTGGGTAGTATAGTCATTTTCACAATATTGATTCTTCCAATCCAAGAACATGGTATATCTCTCCATCTGTTGGTATCATCTTTAATTTCTTTCATCAGTGTCTTATAGTTTTCTGCATACAGGTCTTTTGTCTTCCTAGGTAGGTTTATTCCTAGGTATTTTATTCTTTTTGTTGCAGTGGTAAATGGGAGTGTTTCCTTAATTTCTCTTTCAGATTTTTCATCATTAGTGTATAGGAATGCAAGAGATTTCTTGCATTAATTTTGTATCCTGCAACTTTACCAAATTCATTGATTAGCCCTAGTAGTTTTCTGGTGGCATTTTTAGGATTCTCTATGTATAGTATCATGTCATCTGCAAACAGTGACAGTTTTACTTCTTCTTTTCCAATCTGTATTCCTTTTATTTCTTTTCTCTGATTGCTGTGGCTAGGACTTCCAAAACTATGTTGAATAATAGTGGTGAGAGTGGACATCCTTGACTTGTTCCTGATCTTAGAGGAAATTCTTTCAGTTTTTCACCATTGAGAATGATGTTTGCTGTCGGTTTGTCGTATATGACCTTTATTATGTTGAGGTAGGTTTCGTCTGTGCCCACTTTCTGGAGAGTTTTTATCATAAATGGATGTTGAATTTTGTCAAAGGTTTTTTCTGCATCTATTGAGTTGATCGTATGGTTTTTATTCTTCAATTTGTTAATATTGTGTATCACATTGATTGATTTGCGTATATTGAAGAATCCTTGAATTGCTGGGATAAATCCCACTTGATCATGGTGTATGATCCTTTTAACGTGTTGTTGGATTCAGTTTGCTAGTATTTTGTTGAGGATTTTTGCATCTATATTCATCAGTGATACTGGTCTGTAATTTTCTTTCTTTCTTTTTTTTTTTTTTTTGTGGTATGCGGGCCTCTCACTGTTGTGGCCTCTCCCGTTCTGGAGCACAGGCTCCGGACGCGCAGGCTCAGTGGCCATGGCTCACGGGCTCAGCCGCTCTGCGGCATGTGGGATTCTCCCGGACCGGGGCACGAACCCACGTCCCCTGCATCGGCAGGCGGACTCTCAACCACTGCGCCACCAGGGAAGCCCTAATTTTCTTTTTTTGTAGTATCTTTGTCTGGTTTTGGTATCAGGGTGATGGTGGCCTCATAGAATGAGTTTGGGAGTGTTCCTTCCTCTGCAATTTTTTGGAAGAGTTTGAGAAGGATGGGTGTTATCTCTTCTCTAAATGTTTGATAGAATTCACCTGTGAAGTCATCTGGTCCTGCACTTTTGTTTGTTGAAAGATTTTTAATCACAGTTTCAGTTTCATTACTTGTGATTGGTCTGTTCATATTTTCTATTTCTTCATGGTTCAGTCTTGGAAGGTTATACCTTTCTAAGAATTCGTCCATTTCTTCCAGGTTGTCCATTTTATTGGCATAGAGTTGCTTGTAGTAGTCTCTTAGGATGCTTTGTATTTCTGCAGTGTCTGTTGTAACTTCTCCTTTTTCATTTGTAATTTTATTGATTTGAGTCCTCTCCCTCTTTTTCTTGATGAGTCTGGCTAATGATTTATCAATCTTGTTTATCTTCTCAAAGAACCAGCTTTTAGTTTTATTGACCTTTGCTATTGTTTTCTTTGTTTCTATTTCATTTATTTCTGCTCTGATCTTTATGATTTCTTTCGTTCTGCTCACTTTGGGTTTTGTTTTTTCTTCTTTCTCTAGTTCCTTTAGATGTAAGGTTAGATTGTTTATTTGAGATTTTTCTTGTTTCTTGAGGTAGGCTTGTATAGCTATAAACTTCCCTCTTAGAACTGCTTTTGCCGCATCCCATATGTTTTGGATCATCGTTTTTTCATTGTCATTTGTCTCTAGGTATTTTTTGATTTCCTCTTTGATTTCTTCAGTGATCTCTTGGTTATTTAGTAACGTATTGTTTAGCCTCCATGTGTTTGTGTTTTTTACGTTTTTTTCCCTGTAATTCATTTCTAATCTCATAGCGTTGTGGTCAGAAAAGATGCTTGATATGATTTCAGTTTTCTTAAATTTTCTGAGGCTTAATTTGTGACCCAAGATGTGATCTATCCTGGAGAATGTTCCATGTACACTTGAGAAGAAAGTGTAATCTGCTGTTTTTGGATGGAATGTCCTATAAATATCAATTAAATCTATCTGGTCTATTGTGTCATTTAAAGCTTCTGTTTCCTTATTTATTTTCATTTTGGCTGATCTGTCCATTGGTGTAAGTGAGGTGTTAAATTCCCCCACTATTATTTTGTTACTGTTGATTTCCTCTTTTATAGCTGTTAGCAGTTGCCTTATGGATTGAGGTGCTCCTATGTTGGGTGCATATGTATTTATAATTGTTATATCTTCTTCTTGGATTGATCCCTTGATCATTATGTAGTGTCCTTCCTTGTCTCTTGTAACATTCTTTATTTTAAAGTCTGTTTTATCTGATATGAGTATTGCTACTCCAGCTTTCTTTTGATTTCCATTTGCATGAAATATCTTTTTCCATCTCCTCAGTTTCAGTCTGTATGTGTCCCTAGGTCTGAAGTGGGTCTCTTGTAGACAGCATATATATGGGTCTTGTTTTTGTATCCATTCAGCAAGCCTGTGTCTTTTGGTTGGAGCATTTAATCCATTCACGTCTAAGGTAATTATTGATATGTATGTTCCTATGACCATTTTCTTAATTGTTTTGTTTTCGTAGGTCCTTTTCTTCTCTTGTGTTTCCCACTTAGAGAAGTTTCTTTAGCATTTGTTGTAGAACTGGTTTGGTGGTGCTGAATTCTCTTAGCTTTTGCTTGTCTGTAAAGCTTTTGATTTCTCCATCGAATCTGAATGAGATCCTTGCTGGGTAGAGTGATCTTGGTTGTAGGTTCTTCCCTTTCATCACTTTAAGTATATCATGCCACTCCCTTCTGGCTTGTAGAGTTTCTGCTGAGAAATCAGCTGTTAACCTTATGGGAGTTCCCTTGTATGTTATTTGTTGTTTTTCCTTTGCTGCTTTCAATAATTTTCCTTTGTCTTTAACTTTTGCCAATTTGATTACTATGTGTCTTGGCGTGTTTCTCCTTCAGTTTATACTGTATGGAACTTGCTGCGCTTCCTGGACTTGGGTGGCTATTTCCTTTCCCATGTTAGGGAAGTTTTTAACTATAATCTCTTCAAGTATTTTCTTGGGTCCTTTCTCTTCTCCTTCTGGGACCCCTATAATGTGAATGTTGTTGTGTTTAATGTTGTCCCAGAGGTCTCTTAGGCTGTCTTCATTTCTTTTCATTCTTTTTTCTTTATTCTGTTCCACAGCAGTGAATTCCACCATTCTGTCTTCCAGGTCACTTATCCATTCTTCTGCCTCAGTTATTCTGCTATTGATTCCTCCTAGTGTAGTTTTCATTTTACTTATTGTTCATCTCTGTTTGTCTGTTCTTTAATTCTTCTAGGTCTTTGTTAAACATTTCTTGCATCTTCTCGATCTTTGCCTCCATTCTTTTTCCAAGGTCCTGGATCATCTTCACTATCATTATTCTGAATTCTTTTTCTGGAAGGTTTTCTATCTCCACTTCATTTAGTTGTTTTTCTGGGGTTTTATCTTGATCCTTCATCTGGTACATAGCCCTCTGCCTTTTCATCTTGTCCATCTGTGAATGTCGCCTCCTGTACATGCTTATAAGGTTCTTTAGCCTATTTCATTTGTCTCATTTTAGGTCCTCTAACATCGTTTGTTTGTCTGTTGCTGGCTTTCTCTCCATTTACAAATGGCTCATTTTCCATGCTTAGTGGAACTGCACTGCATTAAGCACTGCTTCTCTGCTGATAGACTTCTGTCTTCTAGGCTTTTATAGTGAGCCTGCTTAGCCATGTAATATTAGGTTAATTCCCTCTGGACCAGAGCCAAATGGGTGTTTCTGAGGCACAGAGAGTGGGATGTGGAGCTCCTTGGAGTTCACTGGCTTGGTGGGAATTTGACAATTTATGAAACCTGTTTCTATCTGCTGGTCTCCCAAAGAATGGGCAGACTTTCTTCTTTCACTATTTCTCTAATAATTAGTGATGTTGAGAATCTTTTCACGTGCCTGTTGGCCATATGTATGTCTTCTTGGGGGACAGTCTGAATTCTTGCTGAAAGTCTTTGACATTTCCTGGGTCCACGTTCCTTCCTTCCTTCCTTCCTTCCTTCCTTCCTTCCTTCCTTCCTCCCTCCCTCCCTCCCTCCCTTCCTCCCTCCCTTCCTCCCTCCCTCCCTTTCTTTCTTTCACTGTGTTGGGTTTTCATTGATGTGCACGGGGTTTCTCTAGTTGCATCATTGCAGTGTGTGGGCTTCTCATTGTGGTGGCTTCTCTTGTTGTGGAGCATGGGTTCTAGGCACGCGGGCTCAGTAGTTGTGGCACACAGGCTTAGTTGCTTCTGTGGCATGTGGCATCTTCCCGGACCGGGGGTCAAACCCGTGTCCCCTGCATTGGCAGCCAGATTCTTAACCACTGTGCCACCAGGGGAGTCCCCACGTTATGTTCTTAACAATGTCTAACCTTATTTAATTCTGCTTAATTTATCCCCCTCTTTTATATTGTCTCTGTGCATTTGAGACCCAAGTTTCAGTTCTTTGGCCATCATTTAGGAGCTGTATGACCTTGGGTAAAGCATTTAACTTCCTTATACCTCTATTAGTTAATCTGTGAAATGGATGTATTAATATTGTTCCTGCAGAAAGGCATGGGACTAGCCCCAGATAATGGCTTTGAGTTTCCTTCCAACTTCAGAATATATGATATTGATTCTGTTTCTCTGTTATAGTCATCATTGCTTGTTAAGGATTTTAATTTTAGGGTAATAGCACACTAAATTGGAATTGTTTTTTTGAGAATAGTAATCTACTCGATTCTCTGTTCTCAGGAACTGCTTAGATTCAACTCTAGTTCATGAAACATTTAATTTTAGCACCCACTGTGCTGGAAACAGAAAGATAATTCAGTCAAGGTCCCTACCCTGAAGGAACTCACATTCTAGGAAGGGAATGGGAGTGATTAATTAATTCTCTGAGGGGGTTATGAAGGAGCTAGTACAGGGAAAATAATTTAATCTGAACCTTAAAGAATAAATAGGGATTTTCCCATTAGACATGAGTAATTAGGTGATTTCAGGCAGAGGGAACAGCATCTGCAAAGGTACAGAGAACTAAAAAATCATGACATGTTTAAGGAACAAGAAGTCCTCTGTATTCCTTGAGCATAAGGTGTGGGTGTGTGTATGTGAGTGTATGTGGGGGGAGAAGAACAATGGGGAATAGATTGGTGAAATAGGATTCAAATCATGAAGGGCATGAATGAATAACAGAGACATTTTGTTAATTTATATGCTAATGATGAGGAATGGATGAGCAAGGGCATCAGGAGGTCTGATGTGATTAACCTGATTTGATTCTTCAGTCCTCAGCAGCCAAACCTGAACACAGGCAGGCATAGCAGTAGAGTTAAAATTTAAGTGCAAATGACTATGTTAAAAGAGAAGTCTTTACCTTTAAAAAATACATACTGAAATATTTTTGTATGAAATGATGTGATTTGCTTTGAGATAAATCAGATTTATCTCAGAGGTGGAAGTGTGTGGGTGTGAGATTGCGATTTGTAATAAACATATATTTGGTCCTGTCCCATTTCTGGCACAGAGCTCCTAAAACCCTTGGAATTTCCTGTGATGAGAGGGATAAAGATGTGTCTTATGTTAATGAAGTGACTTTTGGACCCACCTAAGGATGGGGGCTGTTTGCCATGAGAGCCAACCATGTGATTAGAGCGTTGGAACTTTTGGTCCCACTGCCCTGACCTCTGGGGAGGGAAGAGAGGCTGGAGGCTGAGCTTAGTCACCAATGACCAATGATTTAATCAATTATGCCCTTGTAATGAGTCCTCCATAAAAACCGAAAAGGACGGGATTCGAAGAACTTCTAGGTTGGTGAACACATGGAAATTTGGGGAGAACAGCATGCCTGGAGAGGGCATGGAAGCTCCATGCCCCTTTCCACATACCTTGCCCTGTACATTTCTTTCATCTGCTGTTCCTGAGTTATATCCTTTTAGAATAAATCTAGTAAAGTTCTGTGAGTCACTCTAACAAATTAATCAAACCCAAGGAGGGGATTGTTGGAACCTCCAGTCTATAGCCGGTCAGTCAGAAGCACAGGTGATAATCTGGACTTGTGGACTTGTGACTGGCATCTGAAATGTGTGTGTGTGTGTGTGTGTGCGTGTGTGTGTGTGCGTGTGTGTGTATGTGTGTTGGGGGTGGAGTGGGGTCAGTCTTGTGGGACTGAACCCTTAACCTGTGGAATCTGATGCTTTTCCTATGGGTAGATAGTGTCAGAATTGAGTTGAAATGTAGGATACCCTGCTGGTGTCCGAGAATTGCTTGGTAGTGTGGGAGCCCTACCCCCCCAATGTTGGAATTGGGGTGCAGAACCTTTTATAGTGGGGTGGATGAAGCAAGATTTGCTATGATTGTTGAAGCAGGATGATAAATACATGGAGTTCATGTATTTGTACTTTCTATTTTTGTATGCATTTGAAATTTGCCACAATAAAAAGTTAAAAAAATGGTTAGTTATGGGTATGTAATTCAAAATGTTATCATTTATTCATTCATTCAACCTTCAGAATTAATTGAGCATCTACTCAAAAGAGGTTCAAAACAATAGGTGTTTTGGAAAATTTTGGATCTTAGTATAAAGAGCTTGCAATCCAAGAGTGGAGGTGCTATGCACATAACTCAATTTAAGATAAGTTGGAATATTATGAATTCCATATCTGAAAAAAACAGATCTACATGAAGTACTGTGGAAGTTCTGGGGAGAGATTTTTTTCCAGCTCAGGGGAATCAGGGAAGACTTGATAGTGAAGATGGCATTTGAGCTTTATTCATTCACTTAATTCAACAGATATTACTGAGTCCTGCTGTATGCCGAATACTGTTCTCAGTCTTAAGGATCCAGCAGTGAACAAAGCTGATAAAGATCCTACGCTTGTGAAATTTACATCCTAATGGGAACAGATAGACAACACATAACGAACATAAGCTTTATCGTGTGTTAGAAGATGAGAGATGTTACAGAAAAAAGAAGTAGGGCATCGTGAGGGAGGTTAGTAATGTTGGGGATAAGGTTAGGGACGGGGGGTTCCAATGGTAAACAGGGTGGTCAGGTTGACATTTGGGCAAACTCTTGCCAAGGGAATTGGCCAAGTGGATATTCGCGTGAAGAGCCTTCCCTCCGAGGGCACAGCTGGAGCAAAGGCCTTAAGTGGGGAGTCTGCCTGGTGTATTTGCAGAGCAGCAAGAGGACCAGCGAGGCTGGAGCAGAGTGAACGAGGGGGAGAGGAGTTGAAAATGAGGTCAGAGAAGTAATGGGGAGGGCATGGTGGTGGTGGTGCCAGAGTTGGGGGGCAGACCTTCTAGGGAATCATAAGAACTTTGGTTTTTACTTTTAGTAAAATGAGGAGCCAGTGAAGGATTTTGAGCCAGAAGTGTAGCATGATTTGCTTATAGCTTACAGTGATTCCCTGGCTGTTATGTCGAGAGCAAATACTGGGGTGGGGACCTTTTAGGAGGCTCTTGGTATAATCTTGCCAAGAAACATTGGTGACTCAAGCTAGAACGATAGCAGTGGATGTGGTTAGAGCTTAAAGGCAGAGCCAACATCATTTCCTGAAAGATTGGATGTGGGATTTGAGAGAAAGAGAAATGTCAAGGGTGACTAAAGAATGGAATTGCCCTCAAGGGAGAGAAGGAAGCTGCAAGAATGACAGTTTTCTGGGCGGAGGGAAGAGCGGCAGTTCAGTTTTGGACATGTTAAGTTTGGGATGTTTACCAAACATCTGAGTGGAAGTCAGGTAGGTAGTTGGAGTTTAGAGTTTGGGAGAGAAAACTGAGCTGCAGGTGTACATTTGGGAGTTACTGTCATAGAGACAGCATTGAAAGCCATGAGCCTGGATGAATTAATTCATCTAGGGAGTGAGTATAGGTAGAGAAGACCAGGGACGGACCATGGGCCATTTCAACATTAAGAGAACGGAAGAGAACCAACCAGCAAAGGAGCTTTTAGCCTCAAAGAGCCGATGATCTGTGAACCTGGGAAGTCAGTCCTCTAAGTTGAGGGATGAGCTTGAACAAGAGCGTGATGCTGGGGGAAAAAACAGATTGTTGATAACCAGGAGCAGATGTGTTTAGTATTCATGTTTTTTAAGAATAGTTTTCTGTTGAATGGAGGCTTATTCACATTTAGGTTGATAATGTTAGTGCAGAGTTTAAGATTCCATTATCTAACTGGATTCATTAATTTACCCTCCCTTGCCTATTTTTATTGGGTCTCTAATGAAACTCACATTTCTTGTTTGGAGTACTCTCTTGTAAGGGGTCAAACAAGGATCAACAATTTTTTTTGGTAAAGGGCCAGATAGTAAATATCTCAGGCTTTGCAGGCTATACAAGTCTCTGATGCAGCTACTCAACTTGTCTGTTGTAGTGGGGAAGCTGCTACAGGCACATAAACGATGAACATGGCTGTGTTCCAATAACACTTGATTTCGGACACTGAATTTTGAATTTTATGTAATTTTCATGTTTCACAAAATATTATTCTTCTATTTTTTCCCGCTACTTAAAAGGTAAAAAAGTCATTCTTTGTAGGCTGTACAAAGATAAGTGGCAGGCTGGATTTGGCCTACTGGCTGTAGTTTGCTGACCTCAGTCTTAAAAGATTTTTTTTTTCCAGGTCCACTTTGAACCAGATCATTCTGCCAAATGCATTGTTTTTTGTTTTTTTTTTTTGGATTTATTTATTTATTTGTGGCTGTGTTGGGTCTTCGTTGCTGTGCGTGGGCTTTCTCTAGTTGTGGTGAGCAGGGGCTACTCTTTGTTGCAGTGCGCGGGCTTCTCGTTGTCGTGGCTTCTCTTGTTGCAGAGCATGGGCTCTAGGAGTGCGGGCTTCAGTAGTTGTGGCACGTGGGCTCAGTAGTTGTGGCTTGCGGGCTGTAGAGCTCAGGCTCAGTAGTTGTGGCACATGGGCTTAGTTGCTCTGCGGCATGTGGGATCTTCCCAGGCCAGAGCTTGAACCCATGTCCCTTGCATTGACAGGCAGATTCTTAACCACTGTGCCACCAGGGAAGCCCCAAATGCACTGGTTTGAAATCAGTTACAAAGTGGGTTAGCCAGACTCTTTTGAGTCTGTTTTCAGCCACTGCTTATGCTGATTTGCATTGTCCGTGTGGCGTTGTACATGACATATTAGTCTCTTTGGTGGGTGAGTGGTCTGGGTGACCTCTAGGATCTAGTTCACGTCCATGATTCTAGTCCAGTGATTTTCTTAAAAAAAAAAAAAAAAGAGAAAGAAAGAAATACTCAAAATTCTTTTGAAACTCTCCTCCATAGCTTCGGCAGCACTGTGGTCTCCCAGAGTTTCTTCCTGTGACCTTTCCCTCTCATTTTCCTTCTCAGGCTCCTGACTTGAATGTCCCGTTCCTGCGCTCTGTCCTCAGGCCTCTTCTTTCTCCCTTTTTCCACTCTCCGTGGTGACTTCCATCAGGTTGTGACTTCAGTTACCACCTCTGCACCAGAGACTAACACGTGTGTATGTAGCTCTGACTTCTCTTCTGAGGTGGAAAGCAAGGTTTCCCATTAGCTAGAAGTTAAAATCCAAACTCCTGAGCCCAGCCCACACTAACTCTCCGTGCACTGCCTGGCAACTGGACTGGGCTGTTGGGCAGCTTCCAGCATGTCATTCATCCTTCTGCTGCATCGCCTTTGCCCTTGCTCTTCCCTCTGCCAACATTACCCTCTCTCCTTGCTGCCGTCTCCCTCCCTGCTAATTCCCAGCACACCCCAAATTGATACCCTGCCCTTTGAGAACCCACTCAGAGGGCCACTTACTCTGCAAGATTCAGCTTAATGCCTGTACTTCTTGGAAGCCCTGTTTCATAGACAAGGTTCAACGTTTCCTCTGTGTGCTCACGGTATCTTACGCACATTTCCATTGTAGCCCTTGCCTTTATTGCTCTGTTAGGTCAAAAGTCCTTGAATATTGGTTGAACATCAAATATATTTATAAGTTGGTACCTTCACTAGACAATGCTTGGGAGCAGAGTTTGGGTCCCGCTAATCTTTGTAACCCCAGAGCCTGACATTTAGAAGATACTTAATTTGTGTTAAAAAAAAAAAAAAGAATGATTCCATGAGGACATGCTTATATGGGCTACACTGACTTTGATACAAATTAAAATATATTGACAGTCGTAGGCAAAATTAGACCTTTTTAATGACTATATTTTATGTCTTTAACTATATTTATCTTTTTCTGTTGTAGGAGGAAAATTCTTCCCAGGATGGTCTCCCATTCAGAGTTGAGGAAACTTTTCTGTTCAGCTGATGCAGTGTGCTTTGATGTTGACAGCACAGTCATCAGAGAAGAAGGAATTGATGAGCTGGCCAAATTCTGTGGAGTTGAGGATGCTGTGTCAGAAATGTAGGAACAGTATTTACTCACCTTATGAAATGATAAAGAATTGCAAAGGAAGAGTGACTTTTGGATGACATGCAGGACCAGAGCCCAGAGCCTGATCTTAGTCCCTGCCTATGAAACATGGGCACTAGGCTTTTTCTTCCATCACTGAGAGCTGAATTTGGTAGCGTACATCATCCAACCATCCCTTTATACAAATATTTATGGCAAAAAAATATATGGTTGCCTCTGACAAACAAATATGGATGACATACTCTTAGCTTGGTCAGGGGAATGATGACGATAAGTAACCAAAGAAGACGACCTGGGGGGTCTCCAGGGGTCCAGTGCTGTGTGGCCTTAGTGGTTTGTTAGAAAGCTAGTTACAGTTCAGAGTCTCTCCATGGATGCCTGGGTGAGAGTCCGTCCCTCCCTCCTGCCGTCCCTGTGTCACCTGCAGTCACTAGGTCATGGACCATTTCATGTTCAGCTTCCTTTGATGCAAGAGTACAGGACCTTTGGTTTCTTTCTTGGTTTACAAACACAGCTTCCAAGGCAGGTACCTGTGGATAGTATATGTGGTTTTCTTAGCTCACTGGGTGGTGTATTTGTGGATGCAAAGGATAAAGGATTCTCTTTACTGATGTCTTTTGTGCCTTGGTCTCATTTGCTCTGCAAAATAGACTTAGGCTATTTTGGCTTCAAAATATTAATGCGATTCTCAAGCAAACCTTCAGTGGTTTATCCCAGGCCTCACTCACTCCCATGGCCATGCACCACGTCTGTTGTATGGTGGGGCACCTTCCTCGTGCGTGGACCTTGTGAGGAGCGGGGGAGGGTAGGCGTGTAAACTTCGAAGACAGCACTTAGCTGGCCTGATTTTTGGGTCTTCCTCCTAGGACACGGCGAGCCATGGGCGGGGCAATGCCTTTCAAGGCTGCCCTCACAGAGCGCTTAGCTCTGATCCAGCCCTCCAGGGAACAGGTGCAAAGGCTTATAGCAGAGCACCCACCTCACCTGACCCCCGGCATAAGGTAAGGGGCTCCCCGGTCTGGGTACACTGTCTCCCTATCAGCACGTGCATTTGGGGGCATGTCCTCCTGAGGGTATCTCACCATTACTTTAGAGCTCCCTTCTTTGTGGTTCCTTCGGTACTTGTATATGGTCTTGTCTGCTAGTTGGTCCTGCCCACGTCTGCCCTCCCTCTCTCCCCACGGAGAGCCTAAGCCTCCTCTTCTTCTTGTGTTTCAGGGTCCGTGGGCAGAATAGAGTTGTGGAATGGTTTCCTAAAGCAGTTAAGCCCCACCCACTAATTTCTAAGTGCTTTTAGAAAAACATATATAAAACATTAATTCATTAGGCGGTATACCTTGTCTGATGTACCTTGGGCAAATGCATTTGGAGAAAAAATATATTTGAGTTTCCTTTTCATGTTTTCTCTTTTATATTAATCAGCATTTGGTATTTTATATGTTTTTTTGTTTTTATTTTTTCAGGGAGCTAGTAAGTCGCCTACAAGAGCGAAATGTTCAGGTTTTTCTAATATCTGGAGGCTTTAGGAGCATTGTGGAGCATGTTGCTTCAAAGCTCAACATCCCATCAACCAATGTATTTGCCAACAGGCTGAAATTCTACTTTAATGGTAAGTCTTTAATAGTAACATTTTCTCCTTCTTCTCAGTTTTAGTATTCAACATCCTAGGTAATGTCTGTTGGAATGCAACTCAAGCAAGGTGGCATCAGAGTTAAATGTTGAGGTAAAGGATTCTCTTTACTGATGTCTTTTGCAGCTTGGTATCGTTTGCCCTGCAAAATAGACTTAGGTCATCATCTCTCCTACCTTCAGTATCGATATAATCATCTATCTGTATATGTCTGTACTGAGTAAAATGTTAGTTCTTATGTAACCCTCGTGACTTATTTTGTTATGCATCATATTTCAGTTCTATGAAAGCTCTCATGTATCTGAATCAATTTAGACTCAGGAAGGAGAGTTAATTTGTGAGCAAGTCGCTGCACTTTAGCTGCCTTTGGAGGCACCTCCTGGCCCCTCTCTGGACCATCACAGAGCCACAGCTGTAGTTTTCTGTCATCTCAAGATGTCTCCAGTTATGTCAAGGGGTGGCTGACATTCTTAACACCAAATAATATTAATTAAAAATAAATTAAATGTGTTAATAGAACACTTTTTAAGGGTCTATAGATAGAAATCATTAAAAAAAAAGTAGTAGAGAATAAGTGTGGTAATTACTGTAAGAATGGAAATAATCCATCAAATATAAATTGGAATCTCCTCTTAGATGAAATTGTATATCAACATGTTTTAAATTAATATATTACTATTTCATGGTGTTCTGCCACCTCAACAAGTTTTGAGAATTATGACACTGGAAGCTTAGAGGATAAAATTAATTTACCCCAAGATGTTTATCATCTAAAGGAGTAACCTTGACAAGAGGTGTTTGTAATTTAAAAGCAAAGCTTGTTCATTCTGAGGAATAAGTGTGAAAGTCCAGCCTGTGTCACTTTACTGAAGGCTGTTTTTAGCTTTGTGAGCGACATGAAGGTGAGGCTATCATCTATGCAAAAGGCTGGCCCTACTGATACAATCCTGTGGATCTTTAACACTGTTTTAATGGCTCTTTTAAGGTGAATATGCAGGTTTTGATGAGATGCAGCCAACAGCCGAATCTGGTGGGAAAGGAAAAGTTATTAAACTTTTAAAGGAAAAATTTCATTTTAAGAAAGTAGTCATGATTGGAGATGGAGCCACAGACATGGAAGCCTGTCCTCCTGCTGTATGTATTAAGTGTACTAATTTTTTTGCGTTTGTACTTTTACTATTGACAGCTGACTTAGAACTCAGTACAATTTGTGAGAGTTAAAACAAAAACCTGTATCAGCCTAAAATAAAAAAAACAAAATAAATAAAACAAATTCAATCTCAATATATTAATTGACTTTTTGCAAACCCAAGGAGGGTTGCAAATAAGAAACTTAAAAACCTTTTAAAACTTTCAAAGACCCCTGTCCCTGCAGGATGGCTGCCACCTCTTAGCCCAAGTATGTGCTCAACAAGGTTTGGCTTCATTTCCACTCTCAAATAATGCAGCTCTTATTACTATAACCGAAATTGTAATGTTTTATATTTGATAAACTATTTCCTCATACGTTATCTCATTTAATCCTTGTAACAGCCCTGTGAGGTAAAAGCATTATCTTCTCCTTTTTACTGATCAGGGAACTGAGGCTCAGGGAGGTTTGATACCATGTCCATATTAAGGCATTTTATTCCTCTGAATTAACATTGTTTTCTGAGACTAGCAGGAAACAAATGCTATATAGCCAATATCTCAAGTTAAGCCAATACCTTAACTTATCACATGTCCCTTTCACGTAGGACTTTGACTATATTGTCTTGTTCTAACTTAAGAAAAACTGAACCAAAAATATAGTGGTGAACGTTTTACTACCTAGTTTCCTGAGCTCTAAAAATAGCATCTTTCTCTGTCAGTGATTAAGCATTCATGGTTAAAGAATCTTTTGGGATCCTTCTAACACTACTTGAGTCAGTTCAAGATAACACATTCTTAGATGATTTATAGCCGATGTTGGGGTCGACTAAGTAGTGAACGCCGGGCTAGTTGAATAGCAAGGCATAAAATGCAGGGTTCCCTCAGGGGGCCCCCGATCCCGGTGTCCAGAAAGAGCAAAATTACAAATTCCAGATGACCCTACCAGTCAGAAAATGATACAGCCTGACTGAACCAAGAGAAAGTGGTGTGCATGCAGGTGTGTAGCCCTGGAAGGTGGTCAGAGGAATCTGTGCCCTAAAGGACGGTTAGCAGCCTCCATGTGGAGGCCTGGCAGGACTTGGCGGGGTGCGTGTGTGTGTGGAATTTCTAGAGGGAGGGGAAGCAGCAGAGCACGGTAAGGATGTACTAGCATGGTCCTAGGCACGAGTGAGCTTTCTCTTCAGCAAGAGAAGAAGACCCCACATACCAGGCACTCTGGTGTTACCTTTGGGTCCTGGGAAGCCGTGGAAGGCTTCTGGACCAAGAAGGAAGAAGTCAGTGTGTTAGGACAGCTGAGCTGGTGCTGGCATGCAGAAAGGGCTGCAGCAGAGGCAGGGAGCTCAGTTAGGAGGAGACTAAATTTAACGAGAAGGGAAGCATCTAGTTATTCCCTGCCCCCCCCCCCCGCCCGCCCGCCCTTGTATGGTATGAAAATAAAAATGAAGACAAAGGTCAAGTAAGAGAATTTTGTACTTCTAAATTAGTGTATATTGTGTCTGTAGCCTGGCAGAAAAAGAGAAAATACCATTTAAAAAGATCATTGACTAAAAGAAGGTATCACTGAGCAGAAATTAATGAAACAATGTAACTTTAAATAATTCTACCAGTGAAAAGTAGAGTGCTGCTAACACACTCTGGGGTTGTCATCTCCTTCAGCCCAGAATAACATGCCCTCCTGGGAGGGAGGTCCCTCAGTTTCACCCAGGATGCCAGCCGGGAAATACCTGCTCTGGTCCTGATTCCAGGCCTCGGGCATTTCCACGGCACCACAGGCTTCTCTTTGATCTTCTTTCTCTGAAATTGTCTGGCCTGGAGGTGATTGCCACCTAGTTTAGAACTCAGATGTTTACCACCTGGTGTGGTTTTAGTTTTGTAAGCAATTGTCTTGGTTTTAAGAGGGCTTCAGTTCTCCTGAAGCCCACAATGTCCAGCTGAATGCATCTGCAGCAGCGGTGGTCAGACTCAGTCGTTCTCAGGGCAGGATGAGGGGAGGCTCCCGGGGAGCTGGGGAGGGAGGTGCCCCAGGTGAGGCTGGGCTCACCTCTTTGCACAGAGTTTATTCTTTTAAACAACACTTACTGCCCTAGGCTGCTGCTGTATCTTTGTCTCTCTCTTTTAAACTATTTCCCTTTTGTTCTCTTCTTAGGACGTTTTCATTGGATTTGGAGGAAATGTGATCAGGCAACAAGTAAAGGACAACTCGGAATGGTACATCACTGATTTTGTAGAGCTTTTGGGAGAACTGGAAGAATAAGATCAGTTTTTATACAGTTCATAACAACTTCAGGTTAATTTTTAAAAGTTATACAGTTTGATACTGTTTGCTTCCAATTGCATATTAGGACTTAATATATAAATTGAGTACTGATTATCTGTACTTCCAAGTAAACTATAGTTAGGGCTCGTAGAACATTGTGGTTCTTTTTTTTTTTTTTTAACTGTAGCTCCGGTATTATTATGACCATTTAATTACCTGGAGAGTTTTATAATTTGAATTCTTTATGTATTTTCCTAGCTATATTTTATTTGAAGGCTTTTGAAGGTGGATAGTAAATTAAACACCTTCATTATTGGAAATATGGATTAGGCAGCTTTAAGTGAAATTGGTTTTCCCTTTATATATAAATAAAAGTTTATCCACATATGAGAACAGATTTGTAGAATTTTTTTTTTTTTTCTTTTGAGCCACACCACGCAGCTTGTGGGATCTTAGTTCCCCGACCAGGGATTGAACTCAGGTACTCAGCAGTGAAAGCACTGAGTCCTAACCCACTGGACCGCCAGAAAATTCCCGATTTGTAGAATTTTTAATTCTGCCTATCATGTATTTCAGTATCCAGTAATTCAAGTATTTAAGTGTTTGAGTAGAAACGACCTCCGGGCAAGGAACCAAGGAGTCGAGACCCTCCTGAGCACAGGGCAGAGTGCTTGTCACAGTGAATCCACCACTCAGCCCCCGCCACTGAGGGAAACGCTGGGCCAGAGGGATGGAAGTGCTTTTACTACCTCTTGGTATTTGTCATGTAGGGAACGTTGCAGAGATTTTTTTAGAAAGATAACCATGGCGCCTTAAACAAAAGTACGGACCTTAAAAAATGGGTATTTGATAATCACATGAACTAGGAGAACTGAAAACAAGTTTTACTCATCCCAAATGAAGATCAGTGTTTGCCCTTAAATGGATTAAGAAATAACTCCTCAGAACATATATGAACAATTTCTTTCTTACAGAGGGCTTGGGAGGACCTGAAAGCCCAGGTTCATGTTTATTCTGAGTAGCGCCTTGAAAGGGACATTTCAGAACATGCTTTGAAAGTAGGAGATTATATTCTCTCCCTGGTGGGAAGCCGGGGGGAAGACAGAGACACAGGTTTAGGAAGAGGCAGGCCATGAGTGGATACTCTTGGATAATTAAGTAGAAAAGGCCGGAAGGGTTTAACATTGGGAGTTATTTGAAAAATTTATAATTTAACCAAATAATCAAATTTGGCCAATTTGTCAGATAATTATTTAGCCAAATAATCAAATCAGATGAATCAAGCTTCCTTCCAGATCAAAGTTTCTGTAGGAGAGCCGTGAAATGAGTTTGGCAACCTTTAACCGAGGCCCCAGACAGCAAGGCGGTTGTTTCGTAACTGTGAGTGCTCGCTGGCAGCTCTCTTCGAAGCTGTTTTGCGGTGTTGGCACCCTCAGAGGTGCAAGGGGGCAGGGCCAGGCCTGCCAGGCCTGTGAAGGGTGCTTCAGACTGTTTCAGCCTCTGCTGCCACCCTGCGTGCATAAGCTGGAGCAAGCCGGGTGGGCAGGTTAACTTCTGTGAGCTTGTCTCCTGTCTGTTAAAAATAGGGCAGTGATATCTGACCTCAGGCCTATGAGAATCACATGAGGAACATGGGAAAACACCTTGGAAAATGTGAAAATAGGCAGTGTGACGTGTGGTCAGATCACTCCCCAAGTTTTCTGAACCTGATCATAAAGATTCTGAGGGTCGTAGAGGCAAAAGCCACCATGCTGTGCCGTCCGTTCTAACTGCCGGGCCTTCAGAGCCTGCCCTCCACTGGGCAGCAGCCTGAACAGGGCGGGTGCGTGCTGAATTTGGCTCAGAGGAGTCTGATCTGCTGAGGAATCATGATACCCACAGAGAACCTTTTATACCGATTATACAGCCCCTCCTCTGGCCCCCAGGCTGCCCAGCTTCACAAGCTGCACAGAAGCAGCAGGCACAGTCCCTTCTTTGTTGTGTCAGCGGGGCGAGTTTGAAATGTCCCAAGAACTGTGCTAACCTCTTGCATGCTTTTCTAATTCTGGGCTCACTGGAAACAGCGACCGAAAGGCTCTCCCAGGAGTTATGTATATGGGGACACCAGGACAGGATTCAGAAACCAGTGGCAGTGTTATGTGGCTTCCTATCCTTGTGACACCCACCATTTTTCATTCTGATTATGAGCATTGGGTTTTGTAAAAAGAAAAAAATTGAGAATTGGGTTCTCGCTCTCTTCCAGTGGAGACAAGTGTTTCTCCATGACATCTAGGGAGGCCCACCTGGCTGCCATTCCCAAGAGCAGGGGACAGCATTCTAGACCTGGGGCAGGAGTGTAGCAAGAGATTCCAGAGATTGAAGTAGTCGGCCCCAGTAAGTGATGGCACGGCATGGTGGCTTTTGCCTCTACGACCCTCAGAATCTTTATGATCAGGTTCAGAAAACTTGGAGAGTGATCTGACCATAAGTCACACTGCTTATTTTCACATTTTCCAAGGTGTTTTCCCATGTTCCTCATGTGATTCTCATAGGCCTGAGGTCAGATATCACTGCCGTATTTTTAACAGACAGGAAGCAAGCTCAGAGAAGTTAATGACTGCTACAAGGTCACATTCAGAGCTGGAACCCAGGCCAGTGATTTCCACAGCATTCCTGATCTTATGCATTACTAGAGTGTTAACAGTTTACTGGGGCTGAGAGAATCCACCCTGAACTGTGATCACAAGTGTTAACATATATTAATACAGTAGATAAAATTTTACTTCCTACGATGGAAGACCTGTTTAGCAAAAAATACAAGTGGTTTCATTTTTTTAAAAATTTATTTATCTATTTATTTTCGGCTGCATTGGGTCTTGGTTGCTGTGCGTGGGCTTTCTCTAGTTGCGGTGAGCGGGGGCTACTCTTTGTTGCGGTGCATGGGCTTCTCATTGTGGTGGCTTCTCTTGTTGCGGAGCACAGGCTCTAGGCATGCAGGCTTCAGTAGTTGTGGCACGTGGGCTCAGTAGTTGTGGCTCGCGGGCTCTAGAGCACAGGCTCAGTAGTTGTGGCGCACGGGCTTAGTTGCTCCGTGGCATGTGGGATCTTCCCGGACGAAGGCTCGAACCTGTGTCCCCTGCACTGGCAGGCGGACTGTCAACCACCGCGCCGCCAGGGAAGCCCCAGTGGTTTCATTTTTAACGGTTAACTGAACTCTGGAAAAAGTACTAGTTTTAGTACTAGTTAACAGAGGACTCTTCAGTACTTTGCTTATCACAGTTTCCAACTCTGAGCATACTTCTGTATATGTTTATTGTCTTCCTTTTAAATTGTTTTTATGGAGCTTATCTAGGCAGAATGTATTTCTAAGGATTTCTAGAATATGAAAATAGTAGGAATAAAGGCACGGCAGTATCTGCTTTCTGAGAGTCCCATGTATCTTCCAATTAGAACTGACAGTCTCTATAAAGATTTTTTTTTTTTTTCTTTTTTGCCAAACAGCATCTGGGATCTTAGTTTCCCCGACCAGGTATCGAACCCGCGCCCCCTGCAGTGGAAGCTTGGAGTCTTAACCACTGGACCACCAGGGAATTCCCAGAACTGACAGTCTCTATACTTTCCTTTTCCCTTCCTTCCCTTTCTCCCTCTCTTCCTTCTGTCGACTCATCAAGCATATTACTGAACATCTATTATGTCTCAGCCAGAAACTGAGAGTATAAGTTTAGTAAGAAATTTAAAAGTTTAATGTAGAACTGAAGAAAAGGATATTTCACAGGCAGCTGTGAGAATAAGGGAAAAGAAGCAGATTCTGTCAAGTGCTAGTTGGGAGGAGAGCAAAGTGTGGTTCCAAGAGGGCTTTTAAAAAGTAGTAGGGATCAGTTTCCCTAGTGGTGCAGTGGTTGAGAATCCGCCTGCCAATGCAGAGGACACAGGTTCCAGCCCTGGTCCTGGAAGATCCCACATGTCGTGGAGCATCTAAGTCCGTGCACCACAACTAGTGAGCCTGCGCTCTAGAACCCGCGAGCCACAACTACTGAAGCCTGTGCACCTAGAGCCTGTGCTCCACAACAAGAGAAGCCACCGCAATGAGAAGCCCGCTTACCACAGCTAGAGAAAGCCCGTGCACAGCAACGAAGACCCAACACAGCCAAATATAAAGTAAATAAATTTTTAAAAAAAGTAGTAGGGATGATATCACATGAACTATAATTAAAAATTAGTTGGCTTATATAAGTAATAATCACCAGACTTATACCCAATGAATGGAAAGTGAGTTTGGAAGTTTTGAATATTGCCAGGGAAAATTAATAGTTGGACAAATTAATATAATTTGTTCTATTCTGGGGGTTTAATAAAAGAATTTGACAAATTGGGCAGGAACTGCTAAAATAAAGTGTTAATTTGATAAATTAGCTTATTAATAGAATGTTCCTGTCAAAAGTCACCAAGTGACCACTGTGTTGCTAAATTAATGATCCGTTGTCAGCCTTCATCCAACCCAGCCTCGCAGTAGCATTTGACGCAAGTGATCTCATCCTTGATGGACTTTCTTCACTTGGCTTTCGTGATATCCCACTTCCTTGAGTTTCTTCCTGTTTCCCTGGTGGTGTCTCACTCTCCCTTCCTGGTTCATCCTCACCTTGGTCCTCTTCTCTGTCTACATTCACTTCCCACTGACTTTATTTTTATTTTTTAAAAATTTGTTTGTTTTTATTTTTGGCTGCTTTGGGTCTTTGTTGCTGCACGCGGGCTTTTCTCTAGTTGCAGCGAGCGGGGGCTACTCTTCGTTGCGGTGCGCGGGCTTCCCATTGCAGTGGCTTCTCTTGTTGCAGAGCACAGGCTCTAGGCGTGTGGGCTTCAGTGGTTGTGGCTCGCAGGCTCTAGAGCGCAGGTTCAGTAGTTGTGGCACACGGGCTTAGTTGCTCCGCGGCATGTGGGATCCTCCCGGACCAGAGCATGAACCTGTGTCTCCTGCATTGGCAGGTGGACTCCCAACCACTGTGCCACTAGGGAGGCCCAGCTCCTTCAATTTTAAATCTCAGCTTTTCAGCAAGGCCAACTCTAATCAAATGTATATAATATTACGTACTGCCCCTCCCAACCCCCCCTCAGATTCCTGATCTCCATTACCCATTCTACCTTCTTCCACTACAGCATTTATCAACTTCTACCATACCATGTAACTTACAGGGTTTTTTATTTTAATTGCCAGTCTCCTCTCACTGGACTGTAAGCTTCTCAAGGGCAGGGGTCATGTTTTGTTCATATTATCCCAAGTGCCTGGTGCTTGGCACATAACAGAAGCTCAACGTTTGTTGAGTTGAATGAAGACTAAAGCCCAGTGTGGGGCTTTTTTGCTGCCTTGTGAAACCCGATGACTTAATTAGGACAGCAATTCCTCAGGACTCTAGAGGAGGGTGTATTCTGAAAGAACTATTTTATTTTTTCACTATATGAGCTGATTTTATATTTTATTTTTTAAAATTTATTTATTTTATGTATTTATTTTTGGCTGCATTGGGTCTTTGTTGCTGCGTGCAGGCTTTCTCTAATTGTGTCGAGTGGGGGCTACTCTTCATTGCAGTGCACGGGCTTCTCATTGCGGTGGCTTCTGTTGCAGAGCACAGGCTCTAGGCACGCGGGCTTCAGTAGTTGTGGCGCAGTGGGCTCAATAGTTGTGGTTCGCGGACTCTAGAGCGCAGCCTCAGTAGTTGTGGCGCACCGACTTAGCTGCTCCGAGGCATGTGGGATCCTCCCAGACCAGGGATCGAACCCGTGTCCCCCTCATTGCCAGGCAGATTCTCACCCGCTGCGCCACCAGGGAAGTCCCGAACTCCGTTTTAGAGTTGGTTTATTGCTCTACGCTTTTCTTTTTTTTAAAAAATATTTATTTAATTTATTTATTTTTATTGTTTTTGGCTGCGTCGGGTCTTAGTTGTGGCACGCGGGCTCTCTAGTTGAGGCACGTGACCTTAGTTGCCCTGCAGCATGTGGGATCTTAGTTCCCTGACCAGGGATCGAACCCCTGTCCCCTGCATCGGAAGGTGGATTCTCTACCACTGGACCACCAGGGAAGTCCCCTCTATGCTTTTCTGAACAGAAAGCAAGGCAGAAAGAGAGGAGTGAACTATTTCTAAAAGAAAATATCATCATTTCATATTCTGTTTGGCACCTGGACACTCTGGTCCTCACCAGATATTGAATGGCCCATGGACAGGGAGTCAGGTGGATGAGGCAGTTTGGGGAAGCTCTTGAGCCCAGTGTGATGGTTAATTTTATGTGTCAACTTGACTGGCCTAAGGGATGCTCAGATGGTAAAACCTTATTTCTGGGTGTGTCTGTGAGGGTTTTCCTGGAAGAGATTAGCATGTGATTTAATAGACTGGGTAAAGCGCATTACCCTCCCCAATGTGGGTGGACATCACCCCATCTGTCAGGGACATGAATGGAACAAAAAGGTGAAGGAAGGGCAAATTCACTCTCTTTTTGAGGTAGGATGCCCACCTTTTGCTCTGATACTGGAGCTTCTGGTTCTTGGGCCTTTGACCTTGGGCTGGGAGTTAACACCGTCAGTTCCCCCTGATTCTCAGGCCTTTGGACTTGGACAGAATCTTACCATTGGGTTTCTTGGTTCTCCAGCTGGCAGACAACAGACTATGGGACTTCTTGGCTTCCAGAATGGCATGAGCCAATTCCTATAATAAATCTCCTCTTAAATATATCTTTAAAAAAAATTTATTGAAGTGTAGTTGATTTACAATGTGTGTTAATTTCTTCTGTACAGCAGAGTGACTCGGTTATACATATATATATATTTTCATATTCTTTTCATTATGTTTTGTCACAGGATGTTGAATATATTTCCCTGTGCTACACAATAGGTCCTGGTTGTTTATCCATCCTATATATAATAGTTTGCCTCTGCTAATCCCAAACTCCCAGTCCTTCCTTCCTCACACCCCCAAATATATCTATATCTAGATATCCTATTGGTTCTGTTTCTCTGGACCCGAATACACCAGTGTATGATAGAAGATTCCTGACCTCTGCAGGGCTTGTTTCATTTACAAGTCCACGCAATTTTGTAAGTGAAAATTCCCTGTCCCCAGCAATTTTTTTTCAGTTCTGAATAGCTAGATTACCTTTACTAGTAATAGTAATTCTACCATTTTTCTTTAAGTAGTTTAGAAAGCAGTTTCATATAGTTTTCATTCACATGCTGCAAACATGCTCAGAGCATCTAATCAGTAGGGTAGCTGGTGCTAAACTGCAGGTTTTCTGTGCCAGAGCTTGCTATACCCTCTCTCTCCCACTGCTTCCTGTGCCACCATGAAGAGCCAGTTACAGAAATTCAGAGCTGAAGGGACCTTAAAGGCTATTGGATTCAACCTCCCCATTTTATAGGTTAAGGAACTCAACACCCAGGAGGATAAGTACCCCCTCAAGGAGCACAGCCTGTTCTTCCACTGGCAGCCCCAGCCCCCAAACATCAGGCCATCATGCGCTGGTACCCAAACACCCATTCCTCATAACACCTACCAAGTGGCCATAAGGAGCGGCCGATGAGCCTATTTAATATTTTACTCTGTAGACGCACATATGCCCATTGAACTGGGACAGGCTACCTTTCAAGAGTGACAGAGTCATTCTCAGCACCAGTCATTAAAAAAAGATCGCAAACATGTAATATGTGAAAATTAAGAGGATTTTATTGAATTTTATATGTTCTTGGAGAAAACCATTCGCATGTAAAAGCTTGACATTTGGTATGAGATTTTTATTCACACTTTAACATAAATTCTTTGATCTTGGGGTCAAACATAATTTTTCATTTCAACAGGACTTTGACATGATTACAGTCACAAAACTGGCACACTATATTAAAAACTAATCAGAGCTAGACAAAGTATGCAGCTTTATGCCAACTGAAATCGCAACATGCACCACCCCTCATACATGATCTTGGAAAAATCGTCTGTGAGCTTACTAAAATATTAACCAGAGAATGTCTGAGGTCACAGGTGATTGTTTACAAAATAAAACCTCTTTTCCTAGTGCTACTCGTTTTGTTATAGAAAAATATTACAAATAAAAATTAGTGCTATTCAAGGTGTTCATTTCAAAGTCACATATGATACACAGGTTCAAGCCATTTTTTCCTCTCATATAAAGATATCATGATACACAATGTGGAGACTGAATTACCGATCAACCACTTCCAACTCAGTAATGATACACGTTTATTATGCTGATATTAAAAATGAGAGTGAAGTAAAACATTTGCAGGTATTGGGTACACTTATAATTTGTTCCTAGTCTGAGACTCAGAAAAATGCTACAGAAACATGACAAAATTTATATTTCTTCCTGATACAAGAAATTTGTCTAAAAATCTGTAATTATAAAACAGATTTGCTTTTTATAAAGAAATGGCTAACTTTTTTCCATGGTTGGATTCTTATTTGGAGACGATTCCAATTTTAATTTGGGCCCTCTTTTCCTGGAGGGTGGGGAGAGGTGGCCCGGTATCGTAAGGTGTATTCGACAAATACAGGGATGTTTCAGAGGACTACAGAGCACTGCTACAATCAGCCAAACTGTAATAGTTTACTTTCTTGTGATTTTGTAAATTTTAAAGAAAAGAGGTCTCTTACAAGCTATATACAGCAGTTTACACTTCAGTGTTTCTTTTCACTTCATATACAGTTCAAATTAATTTATGACAAGTACTTGTCACATAAATTTATGTAGGCACATCAAAATTCTGTAGCTTTACTGGAGGGGTGAAGTCTTCTGTGGGATCATGATTCTGGATTCCATTTCCTGAATAAGTGGGACTGAAAACAAAGATCAAGATTACTAGGCTCGTTCTTTTCTAAACAGACTGCAGTAAATATACATTAACAAATAGGTTGCTAAGAATATTCAGAAGACATGCTGCTTGAAATCAGAATAGAGTACTGGAATATTTAGGACTGATCTCAGGGGAAGAAATACACAAGCTAATGACAGATCAGCTGTCATCCTATAAGATGATATTAAAACATTCTGTCGGAAACGTGTTTGTTTCATTTGTAGGAAATTAGGAAAGTCCATATTGTGAGAAAAATGGTGCTTTCTCAGAAGGTTCTTTCAACTGAATTAAAATTTATATAACATCAAATAATTTGACTGTATCCTGTATAAAGGAACAAATACACTGTACTTGTAGAACTGTCAGTGCTAAGTGGAACACATCTTTGGGAACTTATGGAAATGTAAGAATAAACAGCAAAGCCACATACAGTTATATGATTTTTTTGAATTAAAAGACAAGATAATAGTTATTTTCCAGAACAAATTACTCTTTGATCTTCCTGGTAGGATATGGGCTTAAATGTACCTGACGTGCAACATAGGTGGTACCTGCATTGGTGTCATTGGGTGGTATTCAGCCTGGTTGTTTTCTTCTAAAAATCAAGCAACTAGGATTTCATAGTGTGTGTGTATATGTATATATGTGTGTGTGTGTGTGTGTGTGTGTGTGTGTGTGTGTGTGTACAGGTATACATACATGTATAGGTGTACACACATGTACACATGCATACACGTGTACATATGGAAAGTCTAAATACCAAATTAATTTTCAAAATTACTTTTTAATTGCTGTATTAAATTGTAATGCTTTGGGGAATGGACAATTTTGATGAGAAAGGAAAAGCTTAGAAAAAAATTTATTTGTATAATAAATTTTCAGAGAATACAGAAATGCACAAAAAGGGTAATGATGTAAAATTTACAACACATGAAGATCTGAGAACTGTACCAGACGACATACATACTTGAAAGAGTGAATATTCTCTATTGAAAAAATGTCCTATAACTGTCAAAGAAAAATATGACTATTTCTCCATTCCCTCAACCTTACAATTCACGATCCTAGAGCAACGTACTATTTTTTTTTTTAAATACATATTAGCTTCAGGGTGAGAGAACATTAAAACAATGAGATGAGAAGAATGAAATGTTTTATGCCCATTAAGATATTACCTGTATAATATACCAGTTCTTCCCAGCCGTGTTTATGCCATGCTGCATTCCGTATATCTTCCCTGGTCTGAAGATCCTTGTAAGCTTAAAAATAGCCACACAGAAGAATTAAGACTTAAACCAAACATAATTCCACTAGTACAGTGGGAGACTGGTTTCAAGATCCGCTGTGAACACCAAAATCTGCAGGTGCTCAAATCCCATAGCCGGCCCTCTGTATCCATGGTTCTGTACCCTTGGATTTGACCAGCTATAGGTCATATAGTACTGTGTGTACTTACTGAAAAAGATCTGCATATAAGTGGACCCCAGCAGTTCAAACCTGTGTTGTTCAAGGGTCAACTGTGTATCCATTAAGTGTTGATTCTGCTGCACTCCTCATTTTCTCAAAGAGCCTACAGACCTTCCTCAACTTATGATGGGGTTACATCCCAATAAACCCAGTGTAAGCCAAAAATATTGTTAAGTCGAAAATGCATTCAATACACCTAACCTACTGCAATAGACGAGCTTAGCCTAGCTTAGCTTAAACGTGCTCAGAACACTCACATTAGCCTACAGTTGGGCAGAATCATCTGATGCAGAGCCTATTTCATAATAAAGTGTTGAATATCTCATGTAACTTACTGAATACTGCACTAAAAGTAAGAAACAGAATAGTTTTAAGTGTATTGGTTGTTCACCCTTGTGATTGTGTAGCTGACTGGGAGCTGCGGCTGCCACTGCCCAGCATCACGAGAGAATGTATAGAAAGCCCAGGAAAAGAGCAAAATTCAAAATGTGAAGTAGAGTTTCTACTAAATGTGGATCACTTTTGCACCATCATAAAGTTGGAAAATTCTAAGTTGAGCCGTCGTAAGTCAGGGACCGCCTATACTTTGGGAACTCAGTACTAAGCTGGAATGACGGTGAGCTGGCTCTTTTGAGCAACTGTTAGGCCTCGTGGGAGACGCAAAACCATGCGCTCTCAAGACTCACAGTCTAGCAGATTCAAGACGTGCCTTTACAAACCAAGTGAACTTCCTCAATACATGTTAAATCTGTAACCACACTGTCAGACTACGAATAAGCAATATTAGATTCCATTTTTCTCAGCATTTATAAAGCACTACAGTGATCTGGGTGAGACTGTATTCAAGGCAGTGGAGAACAAAGAGACCCAACAGGGAGAACACAGCTGACCAGGGAGAGCTGCCTGGAAGCTGTGATCTGACCAAGTGGGTCTTCAGGTTGAAAAGGCCATTTTATCATCGACACGCGGGAACGGGAGGGAAAGGCACTCCAGGTGGAGGGAAGAGCATGGGCCAAGGGTCAGAGTCCTTGGGGTACAATTCGGATATCTCACCCAGGTGCTTTGGTCTCTGACTCCCAACCCGGGCAAGATCCTTCCACCCAGTGACCAGGGAAATGCCTCCTAGGCATCTGGACACGGTGTCAGTCGTGACTAAGAGATCACCCAGGGCTCCCTACTCAGTTCTAGTTTCTGTTTTGGGGCTTCCTTCTCCCTATGAGAAGACCTAACCTTGCAGGCCTAGCAATCTGACCATCTAAAGACAAAAGCTCCCTCCACTAGTAATGGAGCATAAATTTATTACATAAAATGTTGAAGATGCTGAAAAATAGAAGGAAAACAAAATCTTTTACCTCTCACCACCCGGAGGAAAACAGTTAACATTCATGTGACAAGCGGCAGTGTCCTCACCGGGGTCGGATGCACACCTAGGGTACCATGTGGTGACCCCTCGCCACCCCCCCTGCCCTACCCCCCGCAGGGAACACAGTTTGGAGGCCTGTGTTCTTTTACAAATTTTCTTAATTAAAAAAAAAATTGGGGGGGGGATAAAATATACATAACAAAATTTACTATTTTAACTATTTTTAAATGTGTAGTTCAGTGGCATTAAGTACATTCACGTTGTGCCACCATTATCCATTGAACAATATCTTCCCATTCCCCTCTTCTCCCAACCCGATACACTTTACTCTACATTCTGCTTCTATGAATTTGAACAAACCACATTTTGTTCATCTGTCAATGCACCTTTGGGTTTGGGGAGGCTTTTAAAGATGGGAGGCACTGAGCCCATTCATATACTAAGGGAAGGAGGCCACAGATGGGGTGGTGGAGGAGCCGTGGCTGCAGCGAGGCCTTGAGGAGGTGGGGGAGGGATGGCATCATGTGCAAGGGTAACAGGAAGGGGGGCTGTGCTGGAGGGAAGACCTGCTTTGAAGCCAGACTTGCCGACGTCTGAGCCTGGCTCAGCTCCTGAACAGCTGTGGGTCCTGGGTGATTTATTCACCACCTGTGAGTCACAGGTATCTCATTTGTGGTGTGTGGCTGTAAGGATTAAAGGGAGTGGTGCATAAATAACCAACACACTGGAGGTGCTTGATAAATGTTGGTTCTCTTTCTCTAAAAAAAATGGAAAAGTGAGGCTAAGTTTTGGGGGCAGACAACTGAGAATTCATCTCTGCACATCTCAAGACTTTTTCCTATAAAGTAGGAAGTGGGCAGTGGACATTGGGGACACAGACTCGAGACAAAAAGGAAGGTGGAGAAGGGCAGGGCCTCAGAGTAGACATGTGCCTGACCTCTGCCTGTGCGCCAAAGCACGTGGGTCCTGACCCATCCGTCTCCGCGCTCGCTCACTACAGAGGCCGCCCTCAGAGGCTCCTCCAGGCTGGGGAAGGGGAGGGGTCTGTCTTTTCAGCTTATATCCTCTGGACAGATCATGCACTAAAAAATAATGATAAAAATGACTTCACTCCCACCTTGAACCCATAAAGGTTAAATTACAGTTAGTATAATCAAAAGGCAGGGACACAGAACACATCTTTTAAAGATCTGTTTGCAAATCTACTCCATTTGAAAACTCTGATCCTTAGGAGGTCAAATCTCAGCTGGCTAGAAAACAGCTCCCAGGAACACCACTGCCCCTGACATTCCGGGAGCTGAGGGTTACTGGTGGCCTCTAATCATTTGGTGCAGGTTTCAATCTTTTAAATGCCGGGGAAGCCCAGTGTGTGTGGCTGAGGTGAGCAGTGGCTGGCGGGGGCTTGGAGTGGGGTTTCCTCCCCAGACACGGAGGGTTTCAGGGAAAGGTCCCAGGGGCACAATGTGAAAATGACTTTTCTTGCCTCAACTCACCCATTTAGACCCAGGTCCCCGGCAGGTATCTTACCGTTTAGCCCATCGGCACTACCTGTAGTTTCCTGAGCACTTTTTATAATTTCCTGTGTCTCCATGGCTGTTCCAGCCCCTCCTTCCCACCTCTACCGTCAGTCCCATCTAGATGCTGAAGTCTAGCTCGTATTCCACCTTTCATTGGTTTTCCCCAAATTCATAGCTTTGTATCCCTTTATATCCCGATATACACTCCTAACGCGGAGGGCCCCAACTGGAACTCCCTGCGTCATTCACCGCGCATGGCCTGGTGGCCTGTCCCTCAGGTTTGCTTTCCCGCTCAGCAGACCTGTCACCCGTCTCTGAGCCTCCTGCTAACCCAGCAGGCACGTGACTCCGCAGCACTTGGTGGACCAAACAGGGCAAACCAACACCTCAGCAAATTAATGAGGTTTGGAAAAAGTCATGCTTTTCATCTCTTTAATAACCATTTACAAATGTGCCCAGAATGAACCAAGCTACTGCTGAGACCCGGTACCTGTTCAGCAGGTAGACAGACATAAACAGCCATGACTGTGACCACACACACACAGTATTGGGCTCTGGGGGCTCAGGGGACAGCGACATTCCCTTGGGGACAAAGGGGAACATCTGAGTCAGGCCCTGAAAGACACCAAAGATGGTGCCAAACCAAAGTGGGCGGGGATGGAAAAGGCGAGAGAAGGGCTTCTGGGGCAGTGGAGTCAGACCCAAGGCAGGGGGTGGGCGCGCGTGTGGGCACCTCCTCTGCATGGAATGCAGGACCGTCCCTGAGGGAGCCCGGGGCAGCTCTATCATCTCCCCTTGCCCGGGGCTGCTGCCTCGCCCCACTCTCACTTTCACCAGCGCACTGACGTGCTGCACATCTGTGGACCCTGCACTACTGACCTCTTGTTCCGGGTAGCCCAGCACCTACGTTCCATCTGGGACATTTGGCTCAGCAGCAGTGTTTAAGGTTCCTGACTTGAGATACGATTTACTGCCTAGGACAAGTTAGTTAGTAATGAACTCTGAAATCCCAGGAATACAAAAATGAAGGGAAAAAAACATACCCCAAAGATGATGCACCATATATAGCTGCCCAATCTGGGAGAAGAATCCTCCAACTGCTTCATTACTGTCCTGTCTGAAGCGAATTGCACGAGCCCTATAAGAAAAAAAACAACGTTCAGATATTGAATCAGGTATGTTAAAAAGTATCAGTAAGTTCCCTCCATCCTCAGCACAAGTTGTTCAGAATGCATTCGAAAGTTATTTCAATGTACATAAGATGTAAATATACCTTTCTATAGCTACAGCAGTCATTTTTGTGAAAAGTGGACAGTAATTCATAACTATTAAAATAAAAACAACATGGGACTTCCCTGGTGGTCCAGTAGGTAAGACTCCGCGTTCCCAATGCAGGGGGCCCAGGTTCGATCCCTGGTTGGGGAACTAGATCCCGCATGCATGCTGCAACTAAGAGTCCACATGCCGCAACGAAGACCCGGCACAGCCAAAGTAAATAAAAATAAAAAATAAAAACAACAACGTGAGGATATGTGGTTGCACTGCTGATTCTTAACGTAAAGTCTAGAAAACTGGCAGAGGGTAGGCTAGGACCTGTCAACTTAAAAAAAGCTGCTTTCCAAGAACACACTGAGAGAAAGTGAGGGAATTCTCGATCTGAGAACCCCACGGTGCCACAGGCACTGTACTCCAAGGGAGACAGGGACCCTGCCTCGAGAACAGGGCTTAAAACAGAGAGGAAGGAAGTGCACCGCACCTACAAAGCAGCTGCACACCATGAACTCTGAGAAACCCGCAAGCTCTGTGATCTACGGCCGAGGGCGGGTGTCGAATTCTGCGACCCCTCAGACAGCATATGGAAGAACCATGGACGTGAGCTTCCTGGCAGTTCACTGTCACTGCCAACACTGAAGCTGCCTCCTTTTCTCCCCACTTACCTGAGCAAACCGTTAGGAAAATGAGTACCAAATGGCATTCATTATGTATGCATCACGTGCGGATACACGTGTCTATGTGTATAACATGAAATGTGATTAAACTGGTTAAAAATTGGCACTTGCCTTAAACTTTGTTTTTTTTTTTTTTTTTTGCGGTGCACGGGCCTCTTACTGTTGTGGCCTCTCCCATTGCGGAGCACAGGCTCCGGACGCGCAGGCTCAGCGGCCATGGCTCACGGGCCCAGCCGCTCCGCGGCACGTGGGATCCTCCCGGACCAGGGCACGAACCCACGTCCTCCGCATCGGCAGGTGGACTCCCAACCATTGCGCCACCAGGGAAGCCCTAAACTTTGCTTCTTAAGATTCCCTGCTGCAAAAGGTATCAGCTTTTTAAACATCTTCTTTTGTGTCTGCACCAGTACTTTATTTTTATATTTAGTGATGCACTTGAAATCCTAAACAAGTTTTTAAAATGTGTATGTTTTCTTAAAGCAGTTTTCTAGAACCAAAGTTGAAAATGAAGGAAGCAGCTTCAAGTGATGTAGGAAGGTCACAGGTAGAGTCTCTCAGACTCCACACCCCAGTTACCCAGTCAATTTATATCAACACTGCCCAGGCTTGGCCTGATGTCTCAGTCATATTAGGGTCCCAGAGTGGACAGGACTTGGGAAGATGGATTCATTCTAATTCATTTAAAAGAGCTGGAGGGCTTCCCTAGTGGCGCAGTGGTTGAGAGTCCGCCTGCCGATGCAGGGGACACGGGTTCGTGACCTGGTCCGGGAGGATCCCACATGCCGCGGAGCGGCTGGGCCCGTGAGCCATGGCCGCTGAGCCTGCGCGTCCGGAGCATGTGCTCCGCAACGGGAGAGGCCACAACAGTGAGAGGCCCGCATACCGCGAAAAAAAAAAAAAGAGCTGGAGACTATGAACAAGGATTCAATCCACTAATATCCATAGTGAGAGACAAGATAAGTGAGTCGGCTTGACCAGCGCATTCTCTTCTTAGAGGCAAACTTCATAGTAACTGAATTAGAACATCTCAAAGGGGGGTGTGGAATCAGAGCAAGGGCAGCCTGTGGTGGGAGTGAGGAAGCCAGTCTCCTCAAGGTCACTTTGTACATCTTGGCTCTCATTCACCACGTGCTTAACTCCACAAAGGTGACCCATGCTTTCAGGTTCTTTAGGGGAAAAGGAGGGATCTCTTGCTATTGCCCCCATGGGCTACCTCCAAGCGATGTTAATTTCTTTAACCTTACATGTAGTGTTAAGTGATCATAATCTTCACAAAAATTACAAATCTGATTTGTAAATTATTGAAATTAAGCAAATCTCTTTAATGTGCATTCTAACCCTAAGGGGGAAAACCCTTAGTTTCATTGATAGTGATAAATATTCAGGACTGTTCATTTCATTCTGAATTTTTCTCATTCACTTTCTCAGTAGGCAAAGAAAACATAACTTGCCTTAGCCTGGAAATAATCAGAAGCATGAAGTGAAGAGGAGATCACCACCTTAGTTACCTATGTGCCAAAATACAAATTGAATGAACTGGCTTTATAAATAATTTTTAAAATAACTGAAGAATAACCTCAGTTCCTTCCTTGTGGATTCCACGGTGGGCAAGTCTCAATGAGTAATACGGAAACATAGAACTGGGTGATCCTATTCTGTGGGCAACTAAATTACTATGCTTATAGCATCAACCCTACCCCCCAATTCCTTAATAAAATGTCTACAATAATAGTATACAATCAAATATGTATTTCTTAGTTTTCATATGAAAAGGAATTCTACCTTGCATTATTTAGCCTTTGATGACCTAAGAAGAAAAGATTCATTAGAAAAAAAGATCCCAGAACTGTTTTTTGGAGGTAGATCTTAGAAATTATCTAGCCCAAAGCAAGAAATTTTATAACTGAAAAGAAGAGAATATATAAATTGAAAGTAAGTAAAAATCATGGTTTTCCTTTTCCAAAGTGGTTGTACCATTTTACATTCTCACCAGAAATGTGTAAAGGTACCAATTCATTGACAACCTCCTCAACACGTTATTCTGTCTTTTTAATTATAGCCATCCTAGTGGGTATGAAGTACTAACTCGCTGTGGTTTTACTTTGCATTTCCATACTGACTAAGGATGTTGAGCAGCTTTTCACGTCCTTTTTAGGCATTCATAGAGCTCCCCTGAAGAAATGTCTATTCAAATTCTTTGCCCATTAAATTTCTTTTTCCCAAATTTATTTTATGATTTTATTCTTTATTGTGGTAAAAAGCACATAACATTGAATTTATCTCAACCATTTTCAACTGTGCAGGCCAGTAGGGCCAAGTCTATTCACACTGTTGTGCAACAGATCGCCAGAACATTTTCATCTTGCAAAACTGAAATTATACCCGCTAAACACCAACTCCCCTGCACCCAGCCCCTGGCAACCACCTTTTCATTTTCTGTGTCTATGGTTTTTACTACTTTAGAAACTTTCTATTAGTGGAATCATACAGTATTTGTCCCTTTCTGACTGGCTTATTTTGCTTAGCATAATGTTCTCAAGGTTCACCCTGCATGTGGCAGGACTTCCTTCTTTTTAAAGGTTGCATTAATATTCCATTATATATATATATGCCACATTTTTATCCATTCATCTGTTGATGGGCATCTGGGTTGCTTCCACCTCTTACCTACTGTGAATAATGCTGTGATGAACATGGGTGTGCAAACATCTCTTTGAGATGCTGCTTTGAATTCTTTTGAATATATACCCAGAAGTAGGGTTGCTGGGTCAGAGAGTAATGCTATTTTCAATGTTTTGAAGAACCTCTGTACTGTTTTCCATGATGACCGCCCCATTTTATATTCCTACCTACAGTACACAAGGGTTCCAATTTCTCTGTATCTTGCCAACACTTGTTATTTTCTGTTCTTTTGATAATGGCCTTCTTAAAGGGTGTGAGATGAATGGAAAATAATTGTGGTTTTGATTTGCATTTATCTTATGATTAGTGATGCTGACCATCTTTTCATATGTTTTTTGGCTATTTGTGTATCTTTGGAGAACTGTCTATTCAAGTCCTTTGCCCATTTTGTAATTGGGTTATTTATCTTCTCGTGATTGAGTTGTATAATTTCTTCATATATTCAGGATACAAGTCCTTTATCAGATGTGTGATTTGCAAAATTTTCTCCCAGTCTGTGACCCGTCTTTTAATTTTTAAAACTGTATCCTTTGAATTACAAAAGCTTTTAATTTTGATGAATTATAATTTACCATTTCTTTTCTTTTGTGGACTGTGATTTTGGTGCTTATGTAAGAACTCTTTGCCTAATCCTAGGTCACGAAGATTTTCTCTTATGTCTTCTTCTGAAAGTATTGTATTTTAGCTCTTACATCTAGGTCTACAATTCATTTTCGGTTAGTTTTTGTATACAGTGTGAGGCAGGGGTCTAAATTCATCTTTTTGCAAGGATACCCAGTTGTCTGAGGACCCTGTGATGAAAAGATTATCTGTCCCCACTGAATTGCTTTGGTACATTTGTCAAAAACCAATTGCTCACGTGCGTGAGAATTTATTTCTTTTCTTTCAATTCTATCCCATTGATCTATATGCCTGTCCGTATGCCAGTACCATACTGTCTTGATTATTCTAGCTTTGCAGTCAGTTTTGAAATTGAGAACTGTGAGTCCTGCAACTTTGTTCCTCTTTTTCAAGGTTGTTTTAGCTATTTTGGGTCCCTTGCATTTCTAAAGCCTGCTGGGATTTTGACTGGGATTCTGTTGAATCTATAGATCAGTTTGAAGAAAAATTCATATTTTGCTAAACTAAGAAAAAAAAAAGTAGCAATTGTATCATTGTGGTGCTCTGTTTATGTGACAAAAGCAACACTTCAGAAAAGATAACATCCAAGAAGAATATGAAATAACTTCATGTGACACTTGGGGGGTTTTGTTTTATTTAAATAAAAATTCCTTATCTCTTGGAGATATATATTAAAATATTTATAGATGAAATTTTATGTTGTCTGAGATTTACTTCCAAATACTCTGGGTTGGGGGATTTAGACCTAAGCAAGACTGGCCACGTGTTGATAATTACTGAAGCTAAGTAATGGGTATGGAAGGGAGACCTGCGGTATTTTTCTCTCTAGTCTTGTATATGTTTGAAAAATTTCATAATACAAATATATCAAACAAAACAACAGTCTAGTATCAAATCATGGCACTAACCCCAGATTTTATTTCTAGAAGTAACACTATCGCCTAAAAGAATCTATTTATAAGACTTCACAAACTCATCATTTGGTAAAATACTCACCAGTAATTGCCCCATTCAATCATAGTTCCTGGCTGAAAAGAGATTTGGATTCGGTTAGTTCTTCTGTGAAGAAATATGGAACTAACAGTATAAAAAATGACAAGACTAACTTAAAAATTAACTTTTAATAATGTGAGATCTAACAGATAAAAAAAAATGTAACAAAATAGTATTATTCACTGTGTTCATACCTATCCCACAGTGGAAGTAATATTCTGTGGCTTCATCTAAGAAGACAACATACACACAAAGTGAGAGTTAATTAAGTCATCCAATTACAGTCATAAAAACCATAGTTAGGCCCACGATGATTACATTATTGGTACCTACTCAGATTTTATTGTGAAATTTTTAAATAATCCAATTTAAGTAACCCTAACAAGGACACCACTTGTCTCTCCCAGTATAGCACTGAGCATTTGGCCACCGAGATCTGCTGATGCTTTTTCACTTTGACTATGTTGCCACCTGGGCCTTTCTTTATAGTGGTCACCTAAGTAGGGGAATATCTAGAAAGTCGTACAAATATTATTCCCCTTTTCTCTTACAGTGCTGTATAATGTCAACAGTCACATGCTTATTAGCTGCTCTAGTTCAATGACAATAGATGCTATATAATGTAGCCGGTCCTGCATGTTAGGTCTTTTCTCTTATGTGTAAGGCTATAAAAAACAAATGAGCTTAGCAAAGAGAAAGGAGGAGAAAGAAGGAAGGTTTAAAGAAAGGAAATAAGAGGAGAAGAACTGGACAGGGGAGAAAACAAGCCAAACACACATCACAGAACATTCGCTCAGTGTCTGCGGTCCACTCAGCATCAGGGGTGCGTGTCCTTCTGCACAGAAGAACAAGGGGACAGCTAACTCCTATTTCAGTACTTACTCGGAGCTGGTAAGATCTGAGTTCATATATATTCGGTCCTGACCGTGGGACAGGTTCATTCCAGAAACTGAACTCCAAGAGCAGCTGATTCTTCCTCGAGAGAAGCATGTTGCTTCTCGCCTTACGGAATTCCGCAAATTCCTTTGAGTGAACAAAGGTGCTCATGAAATCTTCTAATATTTACATCATAAATATTAGAAGATTTATATATAAACCCACTTTAGCAACATTTATGTTCCTCCCACAATAGAATACTATTATAAATAGGGTCCAGTTGGCCTGAGGCAGTCCCAGTTTACATCTTGTTGAACCAGCATAATGACTATTAGTATTCCCTTTCACTCTCAAAAGTGTCCAAGTTTAGATATCAAACTACATAGTCATCCTAACTATTTAAATGACAAAGTAAACTAATTTCCTATGATTTTAGGCTCTTCTAACTGTTTGACAGCATATTGAGACAGGTGACATGGACACCTCAAAACATCAGGAAATCAAACAGCCATTTATATTGGGAATTCCCTGGCAGTCCAGTGGTTAGGACTCTGTGCTTTCACTGCTGAGGGCACAGGTTCAGTCCCTGATCGGGAACTAAGATCCCACAAGCCTCACAGCGAGGCAAAAAAAAAAAAAAAAAAAAGTCATTTATATATGGACGGGGAGTCTACACAAAAGGTTTTCTTTCCTAATAATGTATGGCTGGTAGAATATTCTCCATTAACACACACCTCTTCGTGAAGGGAGGGGGAGGATAGCAAAGTCGGCCCAAGATGAAGAATATGTGGTTGTCAGTTCCTGAAGCAGATATGTGTTAGGTAACCCAGACTGACTTACCGGTTTCAAAGTTCCAGCTTATCAAAGTACAACTGACTTTTACAATAAGAACTATCATTTTAATAGTATTACAACTGGTTACTCTATGTTTAAATACAACCTCAAGAGTCCAAATAATAAAATTTTTACTACAGAAAACTAACAGTTTACTAACAAAAACGATGGCAGAAAAGAGTCACTTAATTCTGTACTAACATCTACTATATCATTAGTCTTTTTCAAAAATCATTACCTGATTTTCTTTGAGTTTATTCATGACCTCCGTGAGGACTGGATAACCTCCTTCATACCTCCAGAGGTGAACTGAAATATATTTTAAACGATAACATACATTTAGAGTTTCATGATACTCTTACCTTGAAAATATTCTAGATACGCATGGTGTTAACACAGTACAAAACTGTAATGTGTGTTGGCTCAAGTTATACCATAAAGTTTCAATAATAGATTCAAACATGAAAAACGATCAAAAAGGAGTTTCTGCAGTGATTTACTGAAGAAACCACCTTAACCATAAAACTAGACTGAGACTCGGAAAGCTTTGCTTATAAAAACAAGCATTATGTTAAAAATCATTTAAGTAATGACAGTAAAGGCTTAAGGAACAAGGGTTTATTCCAAAGACTTCTGCTTCCTACCAGCTTGATCCTGCTCGCCATACCACGTGTTCCAAGTCCCCACCAAAGTACAAGGGTAATGTTTATCTTCGTGAATCTTTGGCAACACCTCTTGACTTAAAGAGAAGAAAGAGCAACACTAATTAAACAACCACCGAAATTACACCAGGTGGACAACACATGATCAGTAACATGAAAAGGTCATCTACTCTGTGTTCTGACAACTGACCTCAGAATACGTTTATGATAAAAAGACGTGCAGAATTAGCCTTTTGGCTGAATTCTGCTGTGCTCTCATGTCCCAATTATCAGAAGCTTAGGTGACTGATACCCCAGCTATCTAGAACAGTGGTAAGTAACTCAAGTATACTGATAAAAATGATAAAGAAGAGCCAAAGGTCCAAAAATTCCAGGAACTATGAGTCTATTATTTGCTGTTTCAGAAAAAAAAAAAAAAAAAAAAAGAAGTATATACTTAGGAATGGTGATGTGTATGAAAGCTAACTTTTGCTGGTTCCAAAGATGGGAAGGATGAGAGAAATGTGAATAGTAGAAAAAGAACGCGGGAAAAGAAAGGGAAGAAGGTCATGTGGAGGATGGGGCAGATGACAGGAGCGGCCCAGGAGGCACAGGAAGCAGCAGCAGAGAACGAGTGGGCTTTAAGGGAACGAGTGGGCTTTAAGGAAGACGACGGAGCCAGGACACAACACAGTCTGGAAGCAACCCTGACCCCAACAATCCCGAAGGGCGTCAAAGGGGCAGGAGAATCCAAATGAAAGCGATGACATGAGGCATAAATTAGTTTCTACTCAATTCAACCAGCTGAGGGGATCTGAAAGGTATCGCACCTAATCCCACGCCAGACACACCGCCCAGTTTGTCGCTATTGATTGAGCATGGTCCTGGCAGTGTATTAATTTAACAGAGGTGTCAGAGCCTGGTTCCACGGAAACCTTCCCGCATTACAGATTCTAATGGACAGGGAAAGGTAAAGGGAAGAGCCATAACTGCATCATACCAAGAGAAAAGCTAAAATTTGCACACTTTTTGAATAGAAAAATTACGATGAAAAAGTGCCATATAGATCCAACAATGGATGCAAAAAGATATCAAGGGTCAGAAATGGAACCTCTTCTGATTATTTGCTGACGTCAAGTGATATTAAGCTAGTGATCACCACCCGATGTTGAAGCACTAGGACTGGGTGGATATGACTAGTTAACAGAGAAAAGCTCTGAATGGTCTTATGTCTAACTGAAAACTCAAATGACTTTAAGACCCAGTACAACGACCAAACCACATAATTTTTTGAAGGGTAGCATTTACTTTTAAAATTAAGATCAGATATTAAATGTATCTGATGTATGACCCGTGAAAGTTCAGAAATCACATGGGATTGATGGAAATTGGGGGTGGAGAAAGACAGATTATGTCAGGGAAATGGAATTGGGTTTTCTTTTTGCCACATGACACGATCAGGAAGTAAACAACTCAGCACTGGAGCTAGTGTGGAAGACGGAAGCCTGCACAGATGACCCAGGTGAATGGAGGCTGTAAGGTAGGTAGTATTTGTACTCAGAACTCGATGAGCTGGGAAGAACCTCATTATCTGGGCCCCTAAAAACCAGGCTGGAAACAGGCAGCTGCTGAAAGTTTCAGAGAAAAGATAAACAAACATGATGAAGGAGAAAACAGAACTCAAGCAGATCAATTTGACCAACTTCTGGGTAACGGACTGCAGGGTGGGGCGAAGGTACAGGTGCAGCTTCAAACCCAGGAAGGCAGTCAGAAAGGGCTACTTGGAAATGGGCCTCAACAGGCCTGGAGAGGGAAACAAGCAAAGAGAAGCAAAATACACGTCAAATGAAGAATACACAGCCCTTAGTGACCGGCTAATCACATACAACTAAGGCAAGAGTCAAATAAAACCATGGTGAGTGTCACACATGGAGAAACTGGAAGAGCAGCGTAATTCTGCACATTGAGTTTGAAGTGAGAACATGAATAGATAGCCAGGAATCTGAGACAGGAGATGAAGTGAAAAAAAAAAAAAAAACAAAACAGGACAGGAAAGATAATCCAGGGAAACATCCGCATACAGAAAAATTCCATTTTATGAGAAGAGAATTAGAAAAAAGCATTTGTTTTTAGGGCACTTCTAAGATAAAGAGAACTGTGCTGAGGTGAGCAAGAAACTCAACGCTAATGTTATATTTCACGAACCACCTCCAAAAATAAGACAACAAAAGATGTTCTGCTTCTGAAAGTTACGCTGATTCTGGTAACAAAATCGTTTGCTTTCTCATGACAGCAGCAGATATGAAAGGTTAAAAAAAGCTTTTAAATTGTATTTGTGGACAACTGATCATTAAAATGCTATTTCTGTTAATAACTAACGCACTTAATTCTCTTTGGTCTTAAAGTTTACAAATTCTATAAGACTATATGGGTTTCATGTCATATGAGAATCTGCTGAAGGGACTTGAATCCTGGCGGATGGAAGACCCGGGAAGAAATGGCAGCTCTTCTGAAATCCATACAGGGCTCTCACGTGGCAATATTACTTAGGAGTAAAACTGGACACAGTGGAGGTCCCAGGGATGTGAATTCTAACTCCTAACACTCAGAGCTGTCCAGAAATGGAGCGTATGAAATGTATTCAGGCATAGCGTCAGGAAGGGCTGCAGAAAGGACTCAAGCACTGGATGAGTAGCTGGGCTAGACCGCCTTGCAAGGTCCCTTCCAACCTGAAAGAGTCTAGTAACATTCCAAAGTCTGATAGCCTATGTGAGGAGTTAGCTGAACAAGCGCTTAAAATCAAAACATCCTTGGTAATGCCCAACAGAGCTCAACCTAAGAGCCTCTCCACGTTCAGCTTTAAGAAGAGGCGTGAAAGATCTCGCTCTGCTATCAAGGGTTAGTGCAACTGACAAATATTAAAATCATTATTTTTCCCCAAGTAAAGGATAGTTTGGTATACACACCAAATTTTGTTGTATGCTTCTAGGCATTCCGGTTTAACATTGTGAACTGAAACAAAAGAAAATTCAACGATAAACTTATGAACAAAGGGAAAAAAGTCAACTATGAAGATAGCAAACCTATGACTCACACTGTAACTTGTACAGACTGCTTGTTTCCCTTTTGGCTAGGAGATTAGAGTGAGCATCTTTCCTTGGATCAACCTTCCGGACAAATAAGGATTTTAACCAGCTGTCCTCTCGAGGTCTGTTAATGGAAGACGCCAATTTCCTATGGAATAACAAATGCAAAAATTTGAGTTTAATCAGAGGTACAAAGATCCCAGGGTCTTTAGGTTGTGTCGTGTAGTACATTGTTTTCATAAATTCATCAATCCATTCAGCAAATACGCCTTGAGCACGCCGTCTAGGCACTATTCTAGAACCTGGGATACCGCATGTCCACTTTCCATGCCACCAGCGTGCACTCTGAACGCAGGAGCGGAGTGTGAGAGAAGTAACTTCGGCACTCCTAGGAGAGTTCTCATGTGTATCTCTGTGAGTTCCACCGTGTGTCCTTCCTTCCTCCAAGGAAATTTTCAACATAGAAAAACCATACAAGGAAACCTAGAATAGTCAAATTCACAGAGAAAGAAAGTAGAATGGTGGTTGCCGGGGGCAGAGGGGAGGGGAGAATGGGGAGTTACTACTTAATGGGTACAGAGCTTCAGTTGGGGAAGATGAAAAGGTTCTGGAGAGGGATGGTGGTGACAGTTGTACAACAATGTGAACATACTTAACGCCACTGAACTGTGCTTAAAAATGGCAAATTTTATGTTATATGTACTTTACCACAACAAAAGAATGTGAAAAGGAATATACAGAGAAAGTGAATTCTTTCGTTAAAAAAACTATTTTACCCCTAAACTAAATTAACCTTAGAATCAAGATTTTTAACTCACAAAAACCTAAGAATACACACTTCATTAACATATAAATAATTTGCTTATTTTCATCTTATAACTGAACTCCTACTATCCATGCTGTCAGAAAGTGAGGATAGATTTGACTTAAGTAACAAATTACACTTTACCCGTGAAATTTTAAGTGCATGTTTAATTCCCATATGCTTTGCTGGTGGGATCACAAATTTGTGTGACCTCCCTAGAGGGCAGTGTGACATTACCTATAGCAAAATTAAAACTGCGTAGGCCTTTCGGCCTAGGAGTTGCACTTGTAGTATGTCCCACGGGCAGCTATATTTAGACAAGTGCACACGGCTGAATGTGTGCAAGCATTCCTTACTACCTTGTTTCCAGTTTGTTCCTGGTACAGGCAATTTGGAACCCATTAATGGGGACTGGTCAAATAAATCAAGGTAGAGCCAAAATCAGAATAGAATGCGATCAATACAAGGAATGAGGCAGATCTACACGCACTGATATGTTGGTATCGCTGAGATGAGTTACATGGAAAAGCAGGCCCAGAACAGTACCACAAATACACACACAAAGTGAACTGCTAATAGTGAGGACATCTGGGGACTGTGAGTGGGCTTGGGATGGGAGGAGAGAGTTTTCCTTTTCGCTGTATAACCTTCTGGACTCTTTGAGAATTTTCCATATACATATATTATTTTTATACCTAAAATTAGCTAAAATATCTAAAGTGTATGTTTAGAAACTCCTTTATGGGTAAGGTATATAGGTATACATAACCTGAGAACAAGATTTTAAAAATGAAAGCCTGGCTGAGACTCACCCTCTTCCTAACTTCACACAACCATAATCAAATGACAAATCGCGTCCCTTCATCTTCTCCACTTTAATTCATGCACAGTAAAATTACTCTTTTTGGGACATACAGTTCTGTGAGTTTTGATAAATGCATAAAGCCATGTAACCACCACCACGGTAAGATAGGGAACAGTTCCTTCACTCCCTAAAATTCCTCCTTTTGTAATCAACCCTTCTCCCAACTCCTAGCAACCACTGATCTGTTCTATGTCTCTACAGTTTGCCTTTTGCAGAATGTCTCATATATGGAATCATACAGAATGTAGTCGTTTGAGCCTGTGCCCATTCTTTCTGCACGATCGCCTTTATGCGGATGACCATCCTCTCTGGCCAGGGCTATCACGGCGTACTCTTTATTGTTTTGATCTTTAATTCACGTACACATAAATGATCTTTTCTGCCCTTTGCTAGATCATGCCAAGGGCAGTAACGTGCTGGGATCCCAAATGACCAATACAAACACTCAGATCTTATCCAGTGCTTCAAAACAAGGTCTGGCTACTCACAGGCCAGTGTGAGCCTTTTCTGGGGGGATCTCTTGGAAACACTAGATGACTTCCTACAGACCATTTTCAATCTGTTTAGCAGACCTGTTTAAGGCCACAGATACCATAAAGCAAATATAAGTGGTAAAGAGAGAGTGACCCCAGGTGTTAAGGAAGGGGAGTTTAAACAAGAGGCAAGAAAAACTTGCATGACATGCAAATTCCCCAATGCCTCATGAGATGAACGAGTGGATTCCACATTAATACAAATTCCTATTCTTATTCAACTATGGTGGTTTAGAAAAAACAGAACTCTAAATTTCACAGGTTACATTGGCAGCCTTTTTCTTTTTTTGCTTAAAAAAAATTGACTTGCTGCTTTAATGAACAAACATTACAGAACACTTTTCACTCCATATGACTGTTTTAAATTTAAAAACCAATTCATAGGATATTATCACAAATAGCCAGAAACCAGATAAAAAGATTTTTTTTTGACCGATGGAGCTTACAAATATATAAACAAAATATAAAATTAACAATAAAATGTTTTCTATAAATACAGTAATGATCAAGAAACAGAAAAGCATTTTTTCAAATCTTTTAAGATTAAAAAGCAGCAAGCTCATATTAAATAAGCAAAATAACAAGTTAATACCAGTACATGCAATTTTTCTTATTAGTGCATAGGACAAAAATATATAGTCCTAAGCGGCATCTGTAAAAAGAAGTTGGAAATTCTTCCATTTTGCTTTTATTATGTTAAAATGCCTTAGAATTAAGAAAAGTGTTAATGGTGGTATCCCTGAAGGAAGGATGGAGAGTTAAAATAGAGGAGACACACATCTTTCCCCATATAATATCTGTATTGACTATGTTTTTTATTTTACTCTTGTATTTTTTAAGTACACGTTTAACCCCTAGTAAATACACTTAAAGCACTTAGGACAGCACCTGATTAATGGTGAGATTTAAAAACTGTTTTTAAAACTACTTAAAAAAAACTTTTAAAATTAAAAGAAATTATATATAAAAATTATTAGCTCTTTAGCAGAAACCAAAATCATATGGTATCTGTCTGGTTTCAATTCACTTTTTTTTTTCTTTCCGAATTTATTTATTTTTGGCTGCATTCGGTCTTTGTTTCTGCACGCAGGCCTTCTCTAGTTGTGGTGAGCAGGGGCTACTCTTCGTTGTGGTGCGCAGGCTTCTCATTGCAGCGGCTTCTCTTGTTGCAGAGCACGGGCTCTAGGCACGCGGGCTTCAGAGCACAGGCTCAGTAGTTGTGGCGCACGGGCTTATTTGCTCCGCGGCATGTGAGATCTTCCCAGACCAGGCCTCGAACCTGCGTCCCCTGCATTGGCAGGTAGATTCTTAACCACTGCACCACCAGGGAAGTCCCCACTCTTTGATTATATAAATAAACTAATTCTGAAGAAGGCAATTCTCCAAATGAATCATGGTAAAATTTACTTCAATAAAAATAAAAACATTTTTGTCATTTCGTTTAAAGTATTTCATTTTATTTTTTTTGGCTGTGCCACGTGGCTTGTGGGATCTTAGTTCCCTGAGCAGGGATTGAACCCCAGGCCCTCGCCAGTGAAAGTACCAAGTCCTAACCATCGGACCACCAGGGAATTCCCGTGTTTAAAGTATTTTAAACACACCATGTTTTGGGATATTTGCTCAAATAATATCATGAAGCGAAACGGCAAGCATATAAAATTAGTGATATGCAAAGGAGAAAGTTTTAAGATTTTTTTTTTTGCGGTACGCGGGCCTCTCACTGTCGTGGCCTCTCCCGCTGCGGGGCACAGGCTCCGGACACGCAGGCTCAGCGACCATGGCTCACGGGCCCAGCCGCTCCGCGGCATGTGGGATCTTCGCGGAACGGGGCACGAACCCGCGTCCCCTGCATCGGCAAGCGGACTCTCAACCACTGCGCCACCAGGGAAGCCCAGTTTTAAGATTTTTTTAACGGGACTTTGTATAGTTCTTTTTTTTTTTTTTTTTTTTTTAGTAATAACAATTATGAACATTGTACCCCTTATGAAAGGGGTACAATGGAAGTTTCTAAAAATATCAGCACTAAGGAATTTCATTAAGAAATACTCACCAAAGCAACCACTACTAATAGTTCTTAATGAATCCTTCCAGAAGTGCATAGACAAGCGTATACCATGTGCACTCATATTGATATTTAATTCCTATGGCATTTAATACTTTATAATAAAGAATTATTGATGGACTAAATCTGGAAGGGAAAAAAATTCCAAATTCTTCCCTTCCTCCTTAGAATTTAAGGGGATTACAAGCTAATAAGCACACACTTCCTGCTAGGCACTGGACTAGGCAGTTTGCTCCTGTCTTCTCATTCAATCCCTGCAACAATCTAGCAAGGTAGGTATTATTGCATTTTAAGGACTGGCTCACAGAGGTTATTACACAACCTGAGCTAAGAAGCAGCAAGATAAAAATATGAACCCAGATCTAACTGTAAAGTTCAAAATATTTTCACTAATAAGGGATGCCTCCTCCACACAAACCTCCCCAAGTGAGCATTCGTTCCAGATTTTAATACCAAAGGGATTTACTTTAGGATGGGTAAGATGAGGTAAGGGATATGACACCACTTTGTAAGCTAAAGATTGACCTAAGAAGTAGTCAACATCACAGGACACACAACAAGAGCCTGAGTGCTGCTTACTTGTCAAAGTTGGGTAGCAACTGTCTTGACAAATGAAAAACAGTGTGGCGCAGCATAGCCCCAACTGACTGTTGAACTCTGAAATCTTTCAGCTGGCAGGTGACCAAGACTGCTTCATGTGCCCGGTCCAAGCTGAATCACGGAAAGGGATAGAAGCAGCCATGCTAACAGCTGTCAGGGTGATAAGACCTGGGCTGGGCCAGGGTGCTTTACCAAGAGTGACAAACACTGCAATCAGCTGTCTTTATAACATCATATGTGTTGGGTGGCACTTTACAGCGGGTGAGGTAGGGGGCAGCACATCCTACAAAACACTAGATTCTAAATAGAAAAAGCATTATGTGCCTGGCTCAATGGATACAAAGATGAACAGATGCCTAGCCTGCCCACTGTCATGGGAAAAACCTATCAGTAAACAGCCAGAGCGGTCACAGACACTGTGGACTCACATGCACTGTGGGAACTCCAGGGAATGAACCGCCTTGGCCTTGGCCTGCAAGGAGCGAGAGGGACTCCAGTGGAGACATTGTAGCTCTGTCTTGGAGGACAAGCAAGACAGGCACAAAGCCAGTGATAATCCCAGTCAAAGGGAACAACGTGTCCTGGGGCATGGAGTCGTGAAGCTGTGTGGCATGTTTCTGGAACAGCAAAGCGTTCAGGAAGGCAAGAGAACAGGGTGTGGGAGGACAGTGAGAGGAACCACGGGAGGGCAAGCAGGCCAGGGGGGCTGGGCTCCCGTGCACCAAGCCTGTCAGCTGGACCTTATCCTGTAGACGGGGCAACGGTAGCAAGTTTTCAGAAAAGATCCAGGCGTGAAAAGCAGCCGGCGGTGGTGTGGTGGAGTAAGCGAGAAAGGCAGGGAGCAGGGCTCCTGGGCTCCTGGCGGGCTGCCCAGTCCAGCAGTACCGGCACACCGAAGGCATCTGATGCTCACGGGATGGACCAAAGGATGGTCCTGGGTTAAGATGATGGCAGGAGGGATGAAGGGGATGGATTACATTCAAAAGATACTCCTGAGGTGAAGAGGAGAAGACACGGATACTGATTAGGTGTGGAAGATGGCGTTTTGGTTTAGTCGGGGCAAATTACAGAAGGGAAATACATTTAACACAGAGACCACAGGATGAGGCAAGGGGCTTTGGTCGTCTGATCACCAAATATGCACGGACTGTGCCCTGCATGTGCCAGGCACTGGGCCAGGCTGAGGCTACGAAGAGGAATAAGCCTGGCCCTGACTTCACAGAGCTTGGTTTGCTGGTGGAAGCAGACGGACAAACATGATCACAGTCCAGGGGAAGAAGGGACCCTCCGTGGAGACACAGGTGGTGGGCGTGGCGGGCTGGGGCAGAGGGAGTGGGGTCTAGGTCAGCCTGAGGGAGACGTGGACCAGCCCTCTGAAGAGGCACCTGTTGAGCTGAGGGCCTGGAAGATGAGGAACAGTTTGTCAGGTTGCTGCCCACGGGAGGAAGGACTTTCTCGGAAGCAGAACTCTAGCTGCCAAAGCCAGGGGAATGTGAATACGGCAGAGGTGAGGGGGAGGGGCGGAGGCCAAAGGGCCCACCCGAAGAAGAGTCTTGCCTTAAAGCAGGAGCCACGGGACTCCTCTCCCCCGCCCCACCGCCAAGCCCAGTAAATCTGTCTTCGCCACTGCTGCTAGAGACAGCCATTCCCCAACCTTTCATTTTGAAAAACTTCAGACACAGAGATGAAAGAACAGTATAACAAAGACCGCTATGCCCTGTATCTAGATGAAAAATGAACATTTTATAATTTTTACTGTTTATATATATTTTGCTTTTTCATTTTTACCAAACCATATGAAACCAGAGTGCAGACATCATGATACACCATCCCTAAATACTTCAGCACACATCTCCTAAGATCAAGGACAAACCATGTCACTAATAATAAATATCACATCTAAGGAAAATAATCATTCTATAATAATATCCACTCCATCTTAAAATGTCCCCAATTGTCCCTAAAATGTTTTTTATAGATTTTTTTCTTGGTGGAGGTGGGGTGGAAAGGAAGAGGGATTAGGATCTAGTCAGGGTTCATGTCAGAGATCTTTCTAGTAGGAAAATGTCCTGCTCATTTGTTCTGGGGAATTCTCTAGCTGTCCCCCTCACCAATGGCTTCAAGTCTACACTCTTGATAGGATCCAGTCGAGTGGTGATGCAGAGGCACAGTCAAGACATGTTGGAGGCAGAACTAACAGATCTGGCAACTGACTAGACGGGCGGGAGCAGGCAGGGAAGGGCTTGGGGAAGACCTGGTTTCTGGCCTGGACCACTAAATGCAAGATGTTCCACGGCTGGGGAGAGAGAACCCAGGAGGAGCAAGCAGGCTTTGCAGGAGGAAGATGAGTTAAATTCTGGGTACATGGTTGTTTCCAGCAGCTGGGGGACACTGATGCAGTGCTCAGTAAACAGCTGAGCAGAGGGCCTGGCACTGAGCAGAGCGAAGATGTGCTTGGCAAATCGGCCTCCCGGGAACGCGTCCTCCGTCCCTCTGGAACCACTCTTGCAATGTCACTCACAACCACCCCTGTCGGTAAGTGGTTTTCTTCCGGTAAGTGGTTTTCTTCCGTCATCTTAACCTTCTGGCAGCATCTGGCACAGCTGAACCACTCCCTCTTTGAAATACCGCCCCCGGGCACTGACCAATAATGACCTTACAGCTGCCCCTTCCAGCTCCCTTGCTGCCTCTCCTTCCTATATCCAGCCTGTAAATATCCATACAGCCCAGGGCCTGCTTCTCAGCTCTTTCTCTATCCACACTCCTCAAGCAAATCTCATCCATTCCTATAGTTTAAAAAAGCATTTTATTATGAAAAATTTCAATCAAATACAATATAGTATACTGAAACCCATGGATCTATTAACATTTTGCATTCCTATATGCTGACAACTCTCAAATGCTGTCCAGACATCTCCTTGGAGGAGTCATATAGGTACAATAAGCCAACTGCCTATTGGGTCTTTCTATTCGAGTAGCCCACAGACATCTCCAATTTCACCGGGTTCAAAACTGCCCTGGATCCGCCCCCTCCCCACCCTGCACCTGTTCCTCCTTCTCTGAATGACTAGCAAGCACCCTGTGTGCCTTATTCACTGATGCTTCCCAACAGCACCTGGCACGTGGTGGGCACTCTCACCTTTGAAACAAACGAGTCTCGGTAAATGGCACCAGCATCTGCCTAGTTGGCCATCATCCTGACTGTCCCCTTTTCAAAGTCAGCCTGATCTTTTAAAAACGTAGATCAGATCATGTCACACTAAAGTGTATACCTTTAAACGTCTTCCATGGCTCTCAGAGTAAAATCCAAGCTCTCTCAACGGCTTGTGCGGCCTGGAATTATCGGGCCCCTGCTGCTCGCCACCTGTTCTCCATCTTCCCTTTACTCCTGCTCTTAGATTTTTCTCGGGTTTCCCAGCATGCCTGACTCCTCCCGTTCACGGCTTTCATGCCCACTGACCCTTCAGGTCTCAGCTTAATGCCACCTTCTCGGAGAGGCCTTCCATGACCTCATGCAGGGAGGTTCCCTGATTCTCCCATGCCACCTACCTCAATCTGTAAGTCTACGTGGAATTTCACCTCTGCCATGGCTTCCTGGGGAGAGTGACCATGGCTATTATGCTCAGGTTCATAGGGCTTCATCGACATCATATACATTCAATATCTGATAGAATCAATGAGTTAGCTGGGTCCAGACTGAGTCCTAAAGAACACCTACAGTTAAAGCAGACTAGAGCCCGGGAAAGAGTGAGTAGTCAGAAGGTACAGGGGACCTTGTATAGAGACAAGGACGCCAGTGTCAAGAGCATTTGGCCCCAGCAGGAAGTGGGGGTACCGGGCACACCCAGGTCCAAATCTCCAGTTTATTAGCTTCAAGTGACCTTGGGCACTTTAGGGGAACACCTTCAGTCTCAGCTGTCTTTTGTGAAAAAAAGAAAATATCAATTTCATGGGCTTTTATCATCTGTGTGAAAAAATAAAGCAACAGTAGATACTTAATAACAGAATAAAAATAAACGGAGGGTGATTTGTTAACCAACTTGGAAACATAAATATCAAATTTTGAAACACAAGTTGAGCATGAGTCCTAGGAAGGGCCCTGGGCCTCAAGCCTCACAAACTTGGGTTCAAATGCCTTTTCCAGCCACGTGTCTCAAGCCCTTTAGGTTCTTTCTCATCTCTAAACTGCACATCCTATTACTTCTTAAGAGTGCTACTAGGATTACATTAAATAAGCCGTATCAGTATAAAGCTGGCCCGTATTAGGAGTTTAACAGGTAGCTCCCTCCCGCTTCCATTTTTAAGTGCCAACTGTATTTTCTATAGGCTCACTATTTAATTAAACACAAACAAAAAGAGGAAATTTAAGTTACCCAACGTAAAGAAACCGAAGAAGCAAATCGATGTGTAAGTTAGTATGGGATTTGGTTTTTCGATTTGGAAAATGGGACATGGCTATCTCAGGGATGGATTCTGACCAAATATTTAATCCAATGAGGTTAGAAAAAGAGTTTAAACACGAAGCCAACGTCCCCTTAGTGCTGATAACTGTACATACTTTTTGATTCGCTATCTACTTTTAAATGCAAGTCAACGACTGTTCTTAGGGCTGACACCTCTTCACTACTTCCCCGACCTCCACTTGAGGGCTCACCGGGGACGATGCGGTATTTTATTTCTTCCTCACAACAACCCAGGAAGTGAGGATTATCTCTACTGCCATTTGCGGAATTAAGCACTGAGGCTTTGCGCGGGCGAGCAGTGTTCTCAGGCGGCCTCAACTTCAGGGCCTGCGGCCTCAGGCATGCGCCCGCCGCCCTGCCACTGCTCCGGGTCGCGCCGGGTCAGGGTCCCGCAGGCCGGGCAGGCTCGGCGCGCGGACGTGGCTTCGGCGCCGAGCGTCGTTCCCACCGTGACCTTGAGCCCGGCCGGCCCGGCAGGCAGGCACTCCGACCTCGCCGAGGCTCTGACTCGCCCAGCCGCGCCGACGGAGGCCTCGGTCCCGCCGCCCCGCAGTCCGGGAGGCCCTGCCCAGTGGGAGCGCGGCCGGGCCGGGGCGTAGACTCGTGCCGGGGACCCGTGCCCTCCGCCCCGCGGCGGCCCCTCCCCGGCCGCTCCCGTAAAGGGCGGCGCTGCTCACCAGAGCTCGGGCTGGAGGCTGCAGGGGCCGGCCCGCCGCAAAAAGCTGCCAGCCGAGGCCGCTCCGCCGGCGCGCAGTACTCGCGCCGCCATCTTGCTCCAGCGCCTCGGCTCCCACCGCCCGGGCCGCCGCTGACGCCGCCGCCGCCGCCGCGACCCCTCCCCCGGCCGGGCCAGCCGAGGCGGGGGCGGGGCAGGGCGGGGCGGGCGCGATACCGCTGCAGTGCGGGGCGCGGCCGCCAGGGGGAGCGGGGCCCACGGCGGTCGCGTCCGCAGTGCGTGCCGGCGCTGAGGTCCCGCAGCTGCGAGCCGCGAGAAAGGGAAACCGGAGAAAAACCTATTTTGAGACTTTAAGCTCCAGCGAAAGGAGCTCGGTGCGTAACACAGGGTGCGCCAAAGGAACAAGGGCAAGGCTTGAACCCACGTGGAGAGATCCACAAGGGGAGAGTAACACGGTTCCTAGGGGAATCCAGGAGCTGGGGTGCGAAGCTGGGGGGGGCGGGCTTCTCCCCGAATACCCTTTTGGATTTTGCTCCGTGTAAATATATTGCCTATTACGCTGTAATAGAAGCATTCTGGATGGACGCACACTCAGGTTCTCTCGTGGTCTCCAGACCCCATTGTTCCCGTTGATTTCAGCACCGGTGGGCTGGGCCCCATCCTCGCCCTCGAGCCGTCCCAGTCTGGTGGGGCTGGATGTGAAATGACTGGAGTGTCGAGTGTTGAAATGGAGAGAAGGGAGGGAACACGGACGGGAGAGCATGTAACCGGTGGTGCCTGGGAAGTGGAGGATAGAGCCTGGGGAGCTGGCACAATAGCGCAGTCCCAAGGGAAAGAGTTGACTCGTGGAAGGAGGGAGGACAACTCCGCCTGGCCAAGGAAACAGCCTAAAGAAGGGCGTGGGTCAGGATGGCACTGTTGGGGGGAAATGTATCCTGTGGCAAGATAAAAGAGCCACAAATGTACTCATGAAACCGCAACCAAGACAAGGCCCGCAGAAAGTGAGCTGGACAGTTAGAAAAGGGAGAGAAACAGGGAGGAGCTCCCCAGCCACCAAAGGGAGCTTTTCAAGGCCAGTGCGAATCCTGTGTGGTGCTCCAAGGACAAAGGTGCTTCAAGGGCAAAGTACGACCCTGCCTGAAAAAGTATCAGCGTTACACCCCTTAGCACCCCTTACTGGACTCTTACTCGCCCTCCCCACCATGTTGCGATGGTTACAAAATTCCTGAGCCCACCTGGGCGACACCCACCTGGGCAACAGGACCTGTCCCAAATAAGGAAAGGCATCTGGCCTGTCCCACTCCCACCCTAGAGAAGGAAGGTATATGTGCCCCGACCAATCGGTAAACGAAATTTTCACCTCGGACCAGTCCTTTGTTTTTTTGCTATAAAAACTGATCAATAGCACATGTTCCTGCTCAGCTCTCCCAGACTACTAGGAAGTCGGCCCACTGTTCTGGCAGCAACGCTTCCCTCTAATAAATTGTCTTCTTTACATTCTGCTCGTGTCTGGAAATTCTTTTCCAACCTGCGTTCAGACCACAACACTCTGGACCGGGGAGCTGGGAGGTCTCTGCTAGGAGGGCTGGGGGCAGGAACTGGGCTTGCGGACTGAGGGGTTCTCTGAAGCTGGTAATCTTTGGAGGCGAAGGAAGGGGGAGGGGGCTCCAGGGGTGCAGGAGTTTCTCTGACTGGGGCAATGTTTGAACATGTTAATATGGCAAGGAGCCACCAGGGAGAACAGAAGTGGATCCTGTGGATGGAGGAAGGGAAACAAGGATCTGCCCCAGACCAGGGAGAGGCATCTGGTGGAAAGGAGGCCAGGCACACAGGGACAGGAGGCCAGAGGCTGTCGATCAGGCCAGCTCCTGATCTCACCTGGCTTACGCTTTGTGAGGCCATAGAGGCTGCAGAGATGCAAAAGGGAGGCTGGAGTTCTCACCAGGGCAGAAAGGACATGTCTGCCATCCTGCACTGTGGGAGGCAGGGCCTCTTCAAGCCAGTGGTGTCGGTGTGACTTTCTTACATATTCCCCAACTTCTCAGCTCTATTTCAGGAGACAAATGCTTTCAAGTCTATTTTCCTGAAATGTTAACTTGGAAGGCATTTCTTTGCTGACCTGGCTTTTGTGTTTAGTATTAGGCCACTCATTCTGCACTTTTTTCTCCACTATCATTTTGCTCTGAAGTTCCATTAACCCAGTGCTTTTTACTGGGGGGAAGGAGATACTCTTATTTCACAGGTGTGTGGCTTAGGTTACAATGTCATAGGATAAACATGGGGCGTCTTCCTGGAGGATAATTTTTACACCAAGATTTTCAGGAAAAGTATCTATGTTAAGATAAAAATGATACATTAGAGTATAGGTAAGCCTTTAAAATATTTGAGCTTTTAGAGATAGCTTGGGCAGGTGTCCTCTCCCCTCCAGGATAACCAGTACCGCATAGCCACCCCCTTGGCAGACAGTCTAAGATGCCTCCCTTCGGTTCATCCTCCCTGAGAGTTCTACTTCGGAACATCATCTATCTTCTTTTCATCTTCCCTGCCCAACTCAGTTTATGTCTTAGGACCAATCTTTGAACAGGTCACTGTCTCCCTACCTCCAATCCTTCCCATTCCAGTCTATTCCTGACACAGATGCTATTACTTTACAGAAATGTGAATCTAGTTATATCACTCTTTAAAACATTAAACAACCCACCACCACTTACAATTCCTGCCTATTTCTCTACTTGAGTTCCACTCTTGTTCAATGTCCCAGCAGTGCTCACCGCTTCCAAAACCCCTTGGTTACAGTCCTTTCTCTCATACTTCGAGGACTTTACACCCCCTTCCTCTGCCTGGAATGCCCTTTCCAAATGCCTCATGCACTAAACTGGAGACTCTTCCTTTAAGATTCAGTTCTAGCATTCTCTCATTTTTTTCTGGAAAGTTACCCCAGTTTCTCCCCCACCCATGTGTTTCTGTGTTTGTCATGAAGATATTTGTGCATACCTGCCCAGGAGATTATAAGCCCTGAGGAGGGGGCAGTGCCTGTGGTTATTACTCAAATACCGACATATTTGTTGAGGTTGAAATATACTCCAAGTCCCTTCCGGGAGCCAGAAAACTGAAATATATAGCTCAGTGTTTCATCAGGTCAAAATCTAAGGTATCACAGTTTATCAATGAACAGCAATAAAACTCTGAAACTCTCCAACTCAAATGCATCTGTGAGAAATTCTACAACTTCATCAATGTATCAGATTTTAAGAACTCATTCCTATTTAATCTAGCCTAGGATACAGGAGAAAAGTGACAGAATTTTAGTTTTATTTTCTGCGTGTCAACATGCTTATTAATACAGACTTTAGTCTGATAAAATCTGACCCCAGCATGTTAACTGTTTCCATTTGGAATTGGTTAAATCAGAGAAAAACTTAGTTTCGAATATATAGTATCAAAAATAAATATACACTTAATGTGGTCTTATCTGTTTATGATACCAAAAGGTTTTCTTCTCCCAAAATAAAAGTTCTAAGATAAATTCCAGATTCCTTTGAATGAAAACAAAAACAAATACCACCTTCTAAAACAGTGAGCTTACAAAACAATGCAGCGCACTGCTAGGCACACTTAGTGTAAAAGGAAAGTATGTTCGCTGAGAAGGAAATTTGAAACATGACTGTAAAACTTTATGAAAAATTATAACAAGGCCTTTACTTTATTTACTTTTAGCTAGTTCATAAATACCAGAAGAGAAACTGGACGGTTTGTGAGGAAACTTATAAAAATTTTTCCATAAAGCAAACTTAGAAATCCTTCCCTTTTGGCTCCGTTTTCCAATCCTCCTTCACTGTGTTGAAGAGAGATCAAGTTCTTCCAGGTTTTTGCTTAGGTGGGTGGTTTCCAGACTGACTGGACTCTCCAGGTAGGTGGTTCCTGCACAGCGCTTTCCGGTCACTGGATCTATGACTTGTCCAACTTTGAAAATTATCTCAGCCAGTTCATGCTTCACGTGCTTTGTTTTCGGGACAGGTAGAGCTTTGAGAAGCACAATATCTCCAACGGTGCACTGCTGGAGAGCATCGTGGGCAAAGTAGGTTTTTCGCTTATTAAAATACTGTTGAGAGAAGGAGGAAACAAATCAGTAGTTCCCATCTATGACCTGGCAATGCAGTACAAAATCTGAAAAAGGAATGCGCAGAAAACAAGCTGGAACTTGGGGGAAAAAATAGATAACATACTTATGGAGACTTCCAATACAAAAATTAGCTGCTTAATTTCTGGAAAACGGCAATGACTTTTCCAGAACTGATCTTGTCTGGAGCTCTCCTGCTTATTTCCTGCAGTACCCTTGCTCTATCAATTATCATCCTCTTCTACAATATTTAAATTCTTCCTTCCCAGTAAAGCCTTCTCTCCAGCCTAAAAACACACTATCTCACCACTAGCTGTGTGATTTGGGACAAGTCACTTAACTACTCCAAGCTCAGGTTTTTTTTCCCCACCATAAAATGAGGCTCCAATGCCTGCGCCTCTAAAGTTATCAAGAGAATGAAACATTATAATGTTCATAAAGCACTTAGCTTCATGCCTCACTCAAAGTATTGCAAACAAGCCACAGATGAGAACTAGAATCACCTATTCCTCAAGACAACCCTGCCACAGCATGTAGTCCCATTTAACAGATGAGAAAAACAAGCTCAAGGAGGTGAAGTAATGTGCATGGCTAGTAACCAACAGCCAGTACTCAAACTAAGGCCCTCTGATTCTAAGGCCAATGATCATGCCATCACTCTTCAACTTGCTCCTGTGGTTTTGGTTTTGTTTTTGCTTTGGGATCAAGCCATTTCATTGAGAGGCTTCGAGGGAGAGTCGAAGGGCTAGGAGGACAATGAGATCCAACGTCCTTCTCCCGGCTGGGATCTCCCCAGCATCACAAGACCCTGAAAAGGCTCCTGTGTTTTTGATCCTAGATAACAAACAGCATTTGTGCCCACCAGTGTGCCCAACCTTGAATGCAGAAACATCCTTGGCACTTCCCCCTCCCTCCCTTGCACATCTACCAAATCAAGGACGCTGTCCCTTCTTTCCTGAAATCTTTTTCCACTCCATCCTCACTGCTCCCAGGACTGTTCAGTTCTTTACTATTTCCATCCTAGACATCTGCAATAACCTCCTTACCCATTTCCTTACCTCCACTCCTCATCCCTATCTCTGTCTCCTTTGCTTATAGGATGAAATCCAAAACACAACATAAAAGACCCTTCATACTCCAGCTCTAATCCTTCTCGTGTTCATTCAACAACAGCATCTACTTAGTGCCAAGCTCTGGGCTCAACATTGCCGAACCACTTGCTGCTCCAGTTAGAATGTCATGCCCTTTCATGTGTAAGGAATTAATAAACAGAAACCTCAATTAAACAGAGTCAGGAGACCAGAAGGGGAAGCTCTCACACCCTGTGATGATAGCAGAGCTCAACAGGAAGAAAGACATGCTCTTCTTTCCCGGCAACAACTCAGCCAGTCAAGAGTCATGGACTCTTTGTTTACCATCCCCTCCCAACTTCCTTTCCCCTCTGTAAAAGCACTCTCCTCCCCGGTCACCGCACCACTTTTGTGGGAGACTCGCATGTGGCTCATCATGTTGCAGACCCTGAATTGCAATTCTCTGCTGATCCCGAATAAACCCATTTTTGCTGCCGAAATAACTAGCAGTCTATTTGTTTTAGGTAAATACATGGCTAAAAGAACTTCCACAAACTATTCATCATGGAATGACTCCCCCAACTCCTCCTGCCCCCAACTGGTCCTCTGGATAAAATCCTTTTGGAGCTTCAGCTCATATGTCTTATATAATCAAGAATGCTCTCGTCAGCAACGTGGGAAGGAAGAACGAGGAGTCTTCTGCTCCCACAGTACTTTGCACATAGAATGACTACAGCAGTTAACAGACTGAATTGAAATCAACTCTATGTGTCTCTAAAATGTGAGTGTGAACCATGATTAACTCACTTTGTTACACCCACAGACCAGCACAATGTCTGGTGTGCAGCAGATGCTCAATGCACCTTTACTGACAGGGGAGTGTTTTTCTGCTCAGAACCCAGAACATGTTGGTGATTTATCAATGCCACCTGAAAATAGAGATGTTCCTTACCTTTAATAAATAGGGATCCAGAACAAGTCTGGTCACTCTCACTTTAGCAGTTTTTTGCATTGCTGTCCCAATCACCTTCCCCACGACCCATTTGGCATGGACAGATGAACGAGCTATTGACATTGCGTGGCTCTGGTCACCTGTAAACAAATTCCAAAGTTCAATATTCTGATGGTTGTGACTCACCAAATGAATTTTGTCACTAGAACTGCCCCAGTTCAGAAACAGCTTTTGTTGGCCCTCTGGAATCACCGCTTTAGAGTTGCTTAAACGTTTCATTATTTTCTTAACTACTCAACCTCCCATCTTTATACTGTTTACAAAGCTGTAATTTTAACCTCTCTAAGCCTCAGTTTCCCCCTCTGCAAAATGGGAATAACAACAGGGCTTACTCACAGGAGTGCTTTGAAGGTTTAACCTGTAAGGTGCCCGACAGCGCTAATAAACACTGGCCTTTACTGGCGTCCCTACTGCTTTCCACCCCGCTGGGCTGCCTCTCCCCAGACGCTCACAGCCTGGCTACTTGGGGCACGAAAGGCCGACGCGGCGAGGCCGTGGTGTCCTCTCCACCGGAGACCTTGACTTGGCATTGCTTTCGGGATCAATTAATAGTGAGTCCATGCCGCCCAGCCTGAGGAAGGTTGGGGGTGATTGATCCCTTCGCCCCTAAAACCCCGAGGTCGGGTGACTCGACTCGACTCGCCTGGAGGGCTCCCACGACGCGGCGCTTCGGTCTCCGAAATCCACCGCACTTCTACCGCGAAGCCCGGCGGCGGTCACCTACAGAGTCCACTGTTCCGGCGCACGCCCTGCGGAGCGCCGACCGGAGCGTGATGGCGTCACGTCGCACGCAGGTCGCTCCACCCCGGACTGCCCTCTCATTGGCCGCGAGTCCCCTCAGTCCTGGGCGGGGTTAAAGTCAGGGCTCCGCCCACTCCTCCTTAAAAGGAGCCGCGGGCTGTGGCTTAACTGGAGACCTTGACCTCTGCTTTCCACACCTGCACGGCGGCTGGAGCGCTGGGATTCGGCCTTTCCTTTATCCGTTCCACTTAGTTTCCCTCTTTTTCTGTTGAGCTCCCAGGCATTGGACAAGGCCTTCCAAATCAAAGGAACTTAATTCATTCGTCAAACGTTGAAACATTGGACGCTGCCAAATGGTGAGACTGAAATGTTCAAGGGTTTCCACCCCCAGCAGTTGTATTTAAGATAAAGTTCGGGAGATTTTTATGTCTAGAATGACTTTAGGTGTTAATTTTCAATATCTGTGAGATGGAGAGAAGTCTGGTGTGGGTACATATACATGTGGGCTGCTGCTGACGCCTTCTCAGAAGGAAGGCTGGGAACGTATTAGGCTCTTGTTAGGGTATTGCTAGACTAGGAGGGAGCTAATGGAGGGTTAAAAAAAAAAAGTGGTGTCATTAGATTGAAGTGTGAATTCAGATAAAGAATTAAGGCCAAGGGCACGCTTAGTAAGTGAATTTAAAAGGAGAGATGGTGGTGGGGAGAGTGTGAGATGTTTGAAATTTCAGAAATGGGAGCTAATTTTCAATGAAAGTGGTAATAACTTTATATGCATTATTTCATATGAACAAAAACTTTTCTGGGATATCATATTTCTCTCTAGCTATGAACTTAAATTCCTTTCTTTTACAAGCAAGCTTACAACTTCTCTTGTTAATAAAACCAATGACATACCCAGAGTGATTTTTTTTTAAGATTATTTATTTATTTATTTTTGGCTGTGTCGGGGCTTAGTTGTGGCATGCTGGATCTTCACTGAGGCATGCGGGATCTTCCGTTGCAGCGCGTGCATCTCTCTAGTTGTGGTGTGTGGGTTTTCTCCTCTCCAGTTGTGGCACGCAGGCTCCAGTGCGCTCAGGCTCTGTAGTTTCAGGCATGTGGGCTCTAGTTGAGGTGCGCGAGCTCAGTAGTTGTGGTGTGCGGGCTTAGTTGCCCCGTGGCATGTGGGATCTTAGTTCCCTGACCAGGTATTGAACTTGTGTCCCCTGCATTGTAAGGTGGATTCTTTACCACTGGACCACCAGGGAAGTCCCCCCAGAATGATTTTTTAAAATGCAAATCAAATCATTTCACACCATCGAAGGTAGAAAAAACATCTGCTGATTTTTTCCAACCCTCATTGGGAGGAAAACTTTCCCTCTACTAACAGGTTTGAGTGTTGATGGTGGGGCTGTGAATGAAGTGATAATAGATTACCAGGGGAAAAGACAAGGTTTATTTACACATGCATGCAGGAGCAGATGAAGAGACTCCTGGACAACTAGAAATAGGAGATTATATACCAACTTAATAGGGGGAAGGAAGGAGGGAGAAAGGGCCTCTAGGAAAACAAGTGGACTTTTAGGAAAGGCAGATGGGGTTTTATGAGAACAATGGAAAGTATAACAGTTTGTGATAATGTTTGTTTGTACAATTTCTCATCCTGGTGCCAGTGGTTTGTTGGTCTCCTTCCTAGCTGGAATCTCCCCTGAGAGGGGATTTACGGCAGCTTCACTCTTAGAAAGCTCTGCCTTTAGGTACTTCCCTGGTGGTCCGGTGGGTAAGACTCCTTGCTCCCAGTGCAGAGGGCCCGGGTTCGATCCCTGGTCAGGGAACTAGATCCCACTTTTTTCAACTAAGGAGTCCACATGCCTCAACTAAGACCCGGCACAGCCAAAATAAATAAATATTTAAAAAATATATATTATAAGAATAGCTATTGTCTTTAAAAAAAAAAGAAAGCTCGGCCTTTAGTCAGATAAGGGACACTCTGAAAAGGCTTTTTTTCTGCATCTGCTGTATCTTCAATGTCCTCAGTTTAAGGGACTCTTTATGCCATTTTGGGGGATCCGATTGAGTCCTATCACCCCTTAGTGTCCTGTCTGCTGTGGTAAAAACACCCTGATTTGCCTTTGTGAATTCCTGTGTCTGTAGCTGCAATGGGTCTGCCAAAGTCCTCCGTCTTTGTTTAGCACGAGGCCCAAGCTGAACCAATCAAATTACCTTCCAGGAATATGAATCGTGAGTGCTCTGATCGGAGGATGGGAGGTGACTGGAGCTACTGCATCCTGGAGCTACTGCATCCTGAGGGAGGTGTCCTGAAGAGACTATACAACCAGAGTCAATGTCGGCTGCTTGCACCCACAAAAATTTAACCTATAAAGAAGTCGGCACTTAGAAAATGGAAAACAACATGCAATCATCCATGGTGTAAGACATGAATCAGATGCTTTTGGAAAGGAGTAAAACATCCCCACATTTGATAAGCTTCTTGGTCAGCCATCCAGTCCCCTAACCCATAACCCATATACACATTATTCATTCTCATATTTAATCTCCCTCTCTCTCTCCCTCCACCCCCTGCCCCCCAACCCATCCTTCTCATCCATTTCTCCTCACGGTCACTGCTATGGTATGAATGTTTGTGTCCTTCCAAATTTCTTATCTTGAATCCTAACCTCCACTGTGAAGGTATTAGGAGATGGGGCTTTGAGGAAGTGATTAGGCTTTGCCCTCATTAATGGGATTCAATCTTTTTTACAAAAGGACTCCAAGAAAACTCCCTTGCTCCCTTTTACCATGTGAGGGCACAGCAAAAAGGCACTGTCTATGAACCAGGAAGTGGGCCCTTACTAAACACAGATGTTTTGGCACCTTGATCTTGGATTTCCCAGCCTCCAGAACTGTAAGCAATTAATTTCTGTTTTTATAAGTCACACAGTCTATGGTATTTTGTATATACATATATAGAGATGGCATTTTGTATTTATATAATATATACACATATATATAATGTAAAAATATATATAGTATTTTGTATATATATATATATATATATATATATATATATATATGACATTTCCTTATTCATTCATCAGACACTACTAAGGTTATTTCCATATCTTGGCTTTTGTGAATAATGCTACAATAAACATAGGAATGCAGATATCTTTAGTATATCCTTTTATACCCAATTTGTTGATTTTTTTTTTTAAATCATGACAGGATTGTCAAATGTTTTTTTCTGCATCCATTGAGAGGATCATATGATTTTTATCTTTCATTCTATTAATGTGGTATATAACATTGATTGATTTGTGTATGTTGAGCCATTCTTGCATCCCAGGGATAAATTTCACTTGATCATGTTTTTTGATCCTTTTAATGTGTTATCTAATTATTTAAATTGAAGTATAGTTGATTTACAATGTTCTGTTAGTTTCTGGTGTACAGCAACGTGATTCAGATTCTTTTTCACATTCTTTTAAATTATAGGTTATTACAAGATATTGAGTAGAGTTCCCTGTGCTATACAGTAGGTCCTTGTTGATTACCTATTTTATATATAGTAGTGTGTATATGTTAATCCCAAAGTGCTAATTTATCCCTCCTCTCTCTCTTTCCCCTTTAGCAACTGTTGGTTTGTTTTCTATGTCTGTGAGTCTGTTTCTGTTTTGCAAATAAGTTCATTTGTATCATTTTTTTAGGTTCCACATATAAGTGATATCATATGGTATTTGTCTTTCTCTGTCTGACTTACTTCACTTAGTATGTTAATCTCTGGGTCCATCCATGTTGCTGCAATGGCAATATTTCATTCTTTTTATGGCTGAGTAGTATTCTATTGTATATATATACCACATCTTCTTTACCCATTCATCTGTCCATGGACACTTGCCTTTTCATTTTGTTGATGGTTTCCTATGCTGTGCAAAAGTTTTTAAGTTTGATTCTGTCCCATTAGTTTATTTTTGCTTTCATTTCGCTTACCTGAAGAAACAGATCCAAAAAAATATCTCTAAGACCTATGTCAAAGAGTGTTCTCCCTATATTTCCTTCTAGGTGTTTTATGGTTTCAGGTCTTACATTTAGGTCTTTAATAATTTCCAGTTTATTTGTTTTCATGGTGTGAGAAAATGATCTACTTTTATTCTTTTATATGTGGCTGTCCAGTTTTCCCAGCACCACTTCTTGAATAAACCATCTTTTCTCCATTGTATATTCTTGCCACATTTGTCATAGATTAATTGACCATAACCGTGCGGGTTTATTTCTGGGCTCTCTATTTTGTTCCATTTGTCAGTATGTCTGTTTATGTGCCCGGACCATACTGTTTCATACTGTAGCTTTGTAGCCTAGAGTCAGGGAGACTGATATCTCTGGGTTTGTTCTTTTTTCTCAAGATTGCTTTGGTTATTCAGGGTCTTTTGGGTTCCCTACAAATTTTAGAATTATTTGTTCTAGTTCTGTGAAAAATGTCATGGGTGTTTTGACAAGAATTGCATTAAATCTGTAGATTGCTTTGGGTAGTATGGACATTTATTTATTTATTTATTAACATCTTTATTGGAGTATAATTGCTTTACAATGGTGTATTAGTTTCTGCTTTATAACAAAGTGAATCAGCTATACATATACATATATCCCCATATCTCTTCCCTCTTGCGACTCCCTCACCCTCACCCTCCCTATCCCACCCCTCTAGGTGGACACAAAGCACTGAGCTGATCTCCCTGTGCTATGCGGCTGCTTCTCACTAGCTATCTGTTTTACATTTGGTAGTGTATATATGTACATGCCACTCTCTCACTTTCTCCCAGCTTACCCTTCCCCCTCCCGGTGTCCTCAAGTCCATTCTCTAGTAGGTCTGCATCTTTATTCCTGTCCTGCCCCTAGGTTCTTCATGATTTTTTTTTTTTTCAGATTCCATATATATGTGTTAGCATACAGTATCTGTTTTTCTCTTTCTGACTTACTTCACTCTGTATGACAGACTCTAGGTCCATCCACCTCACTACAAATAACTCAATTTTGTTTCTTTTTATGGCTAATATTCCATTGTATATATGTGCCACATCTTCTTTATCCATTCATCTGTCAATGAACACTTAGGTTGCTTCCATGTCCTGGCTATTGTAAACAGAGCTGCAATGAACATTGTGGTACATATGGTTTTCTCAGGGTATATGCCCAGTAGTGGGATTGCTGGGTCGTATGGTAGTTCTATTTTTAGTTTCTTAAGGAACCTCCATACTGTTCTCCATAGTAGCTGTATCAATTTACATTCCCACTAACAGTGCAAGAGAGTTCCCTTTTCTCCACACCCTCTCCAGCATTTATTGTTTGTAGATTTTTTGATGATGGCCATTCTGACTGGTGTGAGATGATATCTCATTGTAGTTTTGATTTGAATTTCTCTAATGATGTTGAGCATTCTTTCATGTGTTTGTTGGCAATCTGTATATCTTCTTTGGAGAAACGTCTATTTAGGTCTTCTGCCCATTCCTGGATTGGGTTGTGTTTTTGATATTGAGCTGCATGAGCTGCTTGAATATTTTGGAGATTAATCCTTTGTCAGTTACTTCATTTGCAAATATTTTCTCCCATTCTGAGGGCTGTCTTTTCGTCTTATGGTTTCCTTTGCTGTGCAAAAGCTTTTAAGTTTCATTAGGTCCCATTTGTTTATTTTTGTTTTTATTTCCATTTCTCTAGGTGGGTCAAAAAGGATCTTGCTGTGATTTACGTCAAAGAGTGTTTTGCCTATGTTTTCCTCTAAGAGTTTGATTGTGTTTAGGTCTTTAATCCATTTTGAGTATATTTTTGTGTATGGTGTTAGGGAGTCTGCTAATTTCATTCTTTTACATGTAGCTGTCCAGTTTTCCCAGCACCACTTATTGAAGAGGCTGTCTTTTCTCCACCGTATATTCTTTCCTCCTTTATCAAAAATAAGGTGACCATATGTGCATGGGTTTATCTCTGGGCTTTCTATCCTGTTCCATTGATCTATATTTCTGTTTTTGTGCCAGTACCATACTGTCTTGATTACTGTAGCTTTGTAGCATTGTCTGAAGTCAGGGAGCCTGATTACTCCAGCTCCGTTTTTCTTTGTCAAGATTGCTTTGGCTATTCAGGGTCTTTTGTGTTTCCATACAAATTGTGAAATTTTTTGTTCTAGTTCTGTGAAAAATGCCAGTGGTAGTTTGATAGGAATTGCACTGAATCTGTAGATTGCTTTGGGTAGTATAGTCATTTTCACAATGTTGATTCTTCCAATCCAAGAACATGGTATATCTCTCCATCTATTTGTATCAACTTTAATTTCTTTCATCTGTGTCTTCTTATAGTTTTCTGCAGGTAGTATGGACGTTTTAACAATATGAATTCTTCCAATTCATGAACACGGGGCATCTTTCCATTTATCTGTAACATCTTCACTTTCCTTCATGAGTATCTTATGAGTATCTTATAGTTTTCAGAGTATAGGTATTTAACTTCCTTGGTTAAATTTATTCCCTATGTATTTTATTCTTTTTGATGTGATTGTAAATGGGATTATTTTCTTGATTTCTCTTTCTGATAGATCATTATTAGTGTATAGAAATGCAATGATTTCTGTATATTAATCTTGTATCCTGAAACTTTACTGAATTCATTTATTAGTTCTAACAGCTTTTGGTGGAATTTTGAAGGTTTTCTATAAAGTCTAAAAAGTGTCCTGATAGCAGTGGCTGTAGTAGCAGCAGGACTTTTGCTCACTCTCAATGGTCACGGACATCCCTAGTGCCCAGATTTTGGTCTTTTCTACTACTCTGTGCTAGAAGAATCTAAAACTCTTTGGGCAGGAGGTGGAGGAGGAATCTATTCTCACATCTTGGGAGTTGCCCAGCAGTCTAGTGGTTAAGAGTCCACGCTTCCACTGCATGGGGTGCAGGTTCGATCCTTGGCTGGGGAACTGGTATCCCACATGCTGAGTGCGGCCAAAAAAAAAGACAGTATACTCACATCTTGGAGCAGTGAAAATTTTGGAATGGGTTTGGACCACCTTACTTCCAAAAATGAGAACGTGTTTACAGATAACAGATAAAGTGCTAAGAGTTAAAAGAAGCTAGCTTAATGCAGCTTCCACTGGCCAAGTTCTCACAATTTGAGCATTTAAAAAAATGGTTAATTGGAACTGCTTGTTATGTAAGAGGCCAAGTGTTCATACTGATGCTCAAGTCGTGTGTTATAACAGTCATAAAAGGATGATTGTAACATGGTATGTATAATTCAATACTGATCTTAAAAAGTAATATATATATTTCTTGCTAAGTATGTGCATATGTACATATATATGTATATATACATGCATGTATGTGTATATATGTATTTGTTCGTTTAATCAGTTAAGAAGAAACAAAGGGGTGTTGGGCAAGCCAGATAATCCTGGAAAATGTTGAACCATATCAAGAAATAGGAAGAACCAGACAGTCACTCAGACCAAGTAGAAAGATGGTTCAACAGTTAATCACCTCTAATGGTCATATACAGTAAACAAGCAGAAAGTTGGTTGCAGTATGTTGCAAAATGATGAAGTAGCCAAATGTTCTATAGACGAAAACTGACAACAAAACTTGCATTCTTCCAGAAGGAGCTGGATAGCCTCATTAATTATCCTAATGATGCACATAAAAGCTTTAAATAATGCTAGCCAGCGAGATCACCATACCATAATGACAGGCCAATGGGCCAGATGGTTATGGGAAAGTTCAAGTGTCAAAAATTTACAATCTATATAAAAGTAGGGTCTTAAAATGTCCCATGACATAACAAGTGATATTTTGTTATAAAACGAGACCAAAGAATATTTGGTCTGTGCAACTAGGTTTTATGGATGACCTAACTAAAGATCAGACAGTTGCTAACTCATACATTTCAACTTAATTTGTCTGTTACAGTATTATTCTTATTTTGGGTTGAATAAGATTACTAAAATCTGAGGAAGGTATACAAATAGTACCTGGTAGAAAAACGTAAACCTAGGAACATATGAAAACTGGAACCCTGGGAAAATATCCAAATAAGGATAAAAACATCAAGTCCATGGAGTTAACTTTATTTTTTTATAAATTTATCTTATTTATTATTTTTGGCTGTGTTGGGTCTTCACTGCTGCACGCGGGCTTTCTCTAGTTGTGGCGAGTGGGGGCTACTCTTTGTTGTGGTGCGCGGGCTTCTCATTGTGGTGGCATCTCTTGTTGCGGAGCATGGGCGCTAGGCATGTGGGCTTCAGTAGTTGTGGCTCACGGGCTCTAGAGTGCAGGCTCAGTAGTTGTGGAGCACAGGCTTAGTTGCTCCACGGCATTTGGGATCTTCCTGGACCAGGGCTCGAACCTGTGTCCCTTGCACTGGCAGGCGGATTCTTAACCACTGCGCCACCAGGGAAGCCCAGAGTTAACATTTTTATAACTAGTTTCAGTATAATTATTTTTATAATCTGGGTACCTCTTACCTGTTTCTTAATGTGTTTAAGGCACTTAATAAAATTTGAAATTAAAAAAAAATTTATTTATTTTTGGCTGTGTTGGGTCTTCACTGCTGCGCGTGGGCTTTCTCTAGTTGTGGTGAGCAGGGGCTACTCTTTGTTGCGGTGCACAGGCTTCTCATTGCAGTGGCTTCTCTTGTCATAGAGCACAGGCTCTAGGCACGTGGGCCTCAGTAGTTGTGGCACGCAGGTTCAGTAGTTGTGGCTCACGGGCTCTAGAGTGCAGGCTCAGTAGTTGTGGTGCACAGGCTTAGTTGCTCTGCAGCGTGTGGGATCTTCCCGGACCAGGGCTCGAACCCGTGTCCCCTGCATTGGCAGGCAGATTCTTAACCACTGTGTCACCAGGAAAGCCCTAGGTTTGTGATTTTAATGAAATGTTTACATGTGTTTAAATCTGATCAGTGTTTAAAAGAGTAGGGATATCTAACTTTAGAAATTCTTAAGTTTTTATTATTTGCACATCTATGAATAATTAGAGGAATGTTGGCTGCTTAAAGAATGTCAGTTGTTTCCTTAAATTAATAAATTGAACATTAATCAAAATCCAGATGAGTATTTTTCTCCAACCCATAAGCCCTTTGGACATAAGAGAATCTATCAACATGGTAATCCTTTTCTACTCTGAGGTTCAGAGAAAGAGTCATATGAATTTTTGTGTTGAGCAGCAATCTCTCATTTTATTAATTTTAATATAGTTATCAAATGTTTTCAGAGTGCTATAAAACACTGTTCCAGGCACTGTTTGTATCCACTGGATTAGGAGTAACATGATCCATGTTCTAGTGACATTTCAGTCCAAGAAACCCTGAATAATAAATCACTTATTATTATGTCTAAGCTGAAGTATCTCTTTTCATAAAAGAAAGGCAACAACACCTGGTTGGATGGACCAAATGAATTAATATATGTAAAAGGGTAATATCTTGCCCTCCTAGACAGAAATAAATCATAACAACAGGTTTCTGAATGAGTACTACTCCTGTGGCTTCCTTGAATTTTGATGTAATAAATATACTTAGGATTCACGTAACTTGGAACATGTTGAAGACAACAAAGGACATGAGAATGAATTCACACCAGAATGACATAGTTTACTGTACAGTTAACATAAGCATAATCATTTATGACCCTAAGGATATATAATAGGCTTCTAATTTTATAATTCCTATTTATGAAGAATTGCTGAAAATCCATGGCCAACTGGTCTTCTTCAGTCCCGACTCCTCTTTTCTGAAACTGTCCAAATTCTGCTGATCCTCTCCTGAAAAATCCCACACTGCTCTCCTTCTTCCCCTGTGCTGAGATACACTGCCTTGTATTGAAGCCCTTAGCACTCTTTGTGGATTATTCAGCTTTTTTCCCCCCTCCAGTTGCAAAATTAAACTTTGATCAAAGGCTTCACCAATTGTAATTAACCATTAATTCTTTTCATACATACCTCTGCTATCTGAGACTTTGCCTTGGCTCACTCTCTTTTCCTGAAACCTGAGTGCTCCATACTCTGCCTCCTTAGGGTAAATAAATGTTCAATGTAGATCCTTTTGGTGAAAAGACACTTCCAGAACTTATCTGTCTTGACAATGGATCTCCATTTCACAGATATTTGAACACAAAATATTATTAGAAATCCTCCATGACTACAGTAACTTGGGGTTTTATTAACTATTTCATCCACTGATGCATGGGACATAAATGTACTTTGAAAAGTTTAACTTCCATGGTGAAATGAATTCATTTCATTACTTTCTTGGTTTTTAGTGTTTTAAGTTTTAAAAAAATTTAAATCATTCCAGCTTTCACTTAAGGCCTATGATATCTAGTCCTTCACAGGGAAAAAAAAAAATGGCAAGTCTTGAGCTAGGAGATATGTTAGAAGGAAGGTGAGAAAGCAAGGGGACTGCATTCTTACTTAGCCTCATGGCTTCTTCAGCCGTGCCTGGGAAGACCGAGAGAAAAACAGAAAGCCAAGAAACAGAAGCAGCCTCCTAGTTGCAGCTATTCATGGCTTGTGACAGTTTATATTTACGATGCTTTGTAATGTCAAAAAGTGATTTCTGTCAAACAAGGCAGTAATCATAAAAATCAAATTAAAACACCTTAAATTCTTTTTGGAAAAAGGTGGTATATAAATATATTTCAATAAATAAAATGAATTAATAAGCCAATTAGTAACACTTCCTTAGTTGTTTATATAAGCCAGTAAGGCTCTTCCCTGGTTCTTAGCCTCAGTGTGGCACCACCACTCATCCTCTGTTACGGTACCCTACTTCCGTCTTCCACAGTGGTGCAGGGAGGTGTAGGGATTCTTATAAAGCCCCTGTCATTATAAAATAAAACCTCCTCTCTATTCAAATCTGCAATAATAACAGAAATGACAATTTTAGTTCAAAAATCTATGTTTGCTACAGGGAACTTTAAAACTAGAATAACAGGATAGAAAAGTAGACTTCTCTGAATCACTTTTCAAAGTTCATCAATATGACCCTCAGTCTCCTCCAAGACTCTTCTTAAAGATCCTAGGACCTGTTTGATGAAAATAATGCAAGGATTCCTAAAAAATAACATAATACTGCCATATCCTCTCACATGGCTTCTCAAAAAATGGTCAGAAGACTTAGGTGGTACACCAATGGATAATTTCAAAGTTATATATTTATTTTGATGGAAATTAGAATATAATTAGCATACAGAACTCACAATTTCCATAAATAATATTTCCTAGGACAAGGCTAAAAATTCTGAGTCCCTTTAAAGGAAAATATTAAGTAAACACTGAATATGGTAAAATCTGTAAAGGATGCGTACAAATGACTGAAGTTTAAGAAATATTGCTCTTTTCTGTTTATTTCAAGTTTATGTGACTGGTTATACTATATCATTGCCTTGATTAATCAATGTTTATATAATTTAAAAACTTTATGCTATAAAACTCACAGGGGAATAATCATAGGTTATTGCCTACAGGATTTCTGGTCATTAAGAAAAGTTTTAGAACATGACTCCTCATATAATCTTGTTTATAAAATAAATTACTTTCACTATTTATAACCTCTCCTGGGAATATAATATGCTACTAGTTTAAGGTCTAAATTTATTTGGCTTCCACACATTAAAAGTTTATCTATAACCTTTCTCCCCACTATGAATAATATGATATTGCATGGGATGAAAAGGTCTGACCAAAATTTTCCAACATTTATATATTCATATGAGTCCCTTACCCCACCCCCACCCCCGCCAGGGCAAAGTTAAAAATTCTGAGTTATGTGCTGAGGAGTAAGTGAAGGACTGTGGCTTAAGGTTTTCTCACATTTATTATATTCACATAATTTCTTCCGAGTATGGATTTTCCTATGTTGATTAAGGTGTGCACTCTGGCTGAAGGCTTTTTCACATTCATTACATTTATAGGGTTTCTCTCCTGTATGAGTTCTCTCATGCTGATTAAGATGTGTCCTTTGGCTGAAGGCTTTTCCACAAAAACTACACTCATAAGGTTTCTCTCCAGTATGAAGTCTATGATGTTCCGTAAGGGATGTGATACGGCTAAAGGCTTTACCACACTGATTACATTTATAGGGCTTCTCTCCAGTATGAATTCTCAGATGTTGAGTAAAGGATGAATGTTGACGGAAGGCTTTCCCACATTCATTGCATATAAAAGGTTTTTCTCCTGTGTGAATTCTCTGATGTTGAATAAGATGTATCCTCTGGCTGAATCTTTTCCCACATTCATCACACTTATAGGGCTTCTCTCCTGTGAGTACTATCTGAGGTTGAGTAAGAGACGAGTTTTGGCTGAAGGCCTTCCCACATTCACTGGGTTTCCCCTCAGTATGAATATGAGTAGTAAGAAGAATATGTTGATTGAAGATTTTTCCACACTCATTATATTCATAAGGATTCTCTCTTACATAGTTTCCCTGATAGTAGGTGAAGTCTGAATTATGCTTGGTGCTATTTCCTTGTGTGTCAGAATTAACGGGTATTTTAATTGAAGGAATTCTCTGATGCATAACAAGGTTTGAGTTCAGATTATAGTTTTCCCCAAATCTATTACATTCAAGGCTTCTCTCCTGTGTGATCTTTTTGTGGGTGAAAGACAGTTGTCCTAAATGTCTCTGCTGGTTTTCTTGGTTAGATTCTAACCGGTAATCAAAATCCCAGAGTCCACCTAAGATGGAGTACCAGAAACTGTCTCCTGTTAATCTCTCCATTAGCATGTCACAGGTTTTATTTTCATCAGAAATATTCTGGTTTGATTTTTTTATTTCTGGACTATTCTCCCCATCTAAAAGAAATTCAGAACATAAAAACACTTTTCAGTATTCTCTGTTTTGTAGAAGAAATTATTGCATAGTGAATTACCAAATGAAACTGACAGTAATGCAGACAAGGCAAATGTGGCATTAAAAGTTTTGAAATATGGCCATGTAACAGGGGAAAGACTACAGAAGGGTGACAAGAAGCAGTGAGCAGGTGGAAATTTTAAAATATGTGTGGTAATCATAAAAAGAAGAGATCAATCAGGAGCATACATAGTCGAAAGGAAATGGAAAGGAGAATAAGAAATATCAGGGTAAGGTCTGTGTTCAGAGGTGGGAGACAGAGAAAAGACTACTTACAGAAGACAGGTCCAAGTCCAAGACCTTCTAAATCTCACCTGTGGATTATTCTATTATAATATCAACTACTGGTTTATTTTAAAAGTATGTCTTCTGATTTTTAATCTTTTGTTTAAAATGATAAAACTAATACTTGCTTATAGTAACATATCCAATGTACAAAGTAAGAATTCCACCCCCTAAATGTAATCATTCTTAAGTTTGGAGCCTCTCTTGCCAGATTTCTCCTACATTCACATAAATATAAATGTAACCATATTTTGAACAAGCATGACACATAGATTGTGGTAAAAACAAAATTTCATTTCAGTCTCCCACTGCTTCTTTAAACTTTATTTAGTGGCGGTATTTTTCCTCTGCTTCTGTATGAAGATTTGGACAGGACCCATGCTCTTCCTTTAATTATTAGGTAACAGATACTCCTACTCTTACATTAAGTTGCAAACACAGTCTCTATTCAGTAATTAAAGCGTTCAGTCATGTATAGTATTCAAAACTTCAAAATTAATCCCTCTCCCCTTCCTTGGGCTGTTACAGAGTCAATATTCCTCCTTCTCTCTCCCTGCCTCTCCCCCCCTCTACTCCTTCCCTGCTAGTCTTTTCCCTGCTTCTACTCTGCTTCTTTCTCCCCTTAACTATTTCCCTATACACCTCTTCCTTCACTCACTAACTCTTGTTTAATTCCCTTCTAACAAGAGTTGGAGGGTAGCAGCTGTGTGGAGGGAAGAGAGATCAAGAGATAGGCCAGTTTTTGTACAGTAGCTTCACATTCTCAGCTTGGTGGATGTTTAAAACAGACTCACTTTTGGGAACTTTTATGACTCTTGGAAGGTTCTAGCTAGACCCCTCTCTCTCCAGTCATTTCCATGATCTAGGATAGATATATTTCTATTTTGGGTAATCCCTTGGGACCAGCCTTGGGGCATGAATGAACCCTATTGGATGAGATCATGTTGGCTGACTCATGAAAAACACTCATAATACCTTGTCCCAACAAAACTTGGGTAGCGCAGACTGATCCTAACTCAGCAGCTTCTCCTGGCTCACCCATCAAAGCCATTTCCTTAGTCAGAGTCAGCTGTTCTCAGGCCTTGTACTGCTTTAGCTTTCTCAGACGTGAATCATGCACTAGTCCTGGTCTTCTACCCGCAGGGGAGGTATATACAAAGCTGTACGAGTGGTCCCCTTGAAGCTGGCACATATACTTATGATCAAGGACACCTGACAGCAAAAGAGGCAACATTAATAAATAATTATGCCAGCAACTGTCCTGGGAAAATAAAATAGAATTATACCATAATACTGTTTTTTATTTGCTTTCTTACATTATTGCATATCATGAACACACTTCCATGTCATCAAATACATTTCTACATAATTTTTAAAGGACTGTAAAATATCCAATTTTATGGATGTGCCAAAGTCAATTCACATTTAGGTTACTTCGGGCTTATTCTTATCACAAATAGCACAACATGAAGAGTTAGTTGGCTGAACATGCAATAGAAATTTTAAAAAGAAAAAAAAGTCCAAGTCAGAAAATAAACTTACTCTGGTCAAGAATTAAATTATATGTGGAAAAAATGTGATTTAAAAGATTTATTTTAAACCAGTTTATCATTTCAACTGAATTATCAACTGGACCACTTTATTTTCAGATAAAATGCTTTTGTCTGCTCAGGGACTTTGGCTCTAAAACGGTTGGAATAATTGGCTGGAGCTCAGAACACTGTCTTTTCTATTCTCTTAGCATCAAAATCCACAGGCTGCTGACCTGGCTCCTGGAACCACAGGTAAGTGTGGTGCTCTAGGCTCCTACAGCCTAGGAGTAGATTTCAGGGCATTCACTGCCTAAGGCCTATCTTCCAGAACTTTCATTTATCCCTGGAAACAGGGCAGCCTGATCAACATACCAGGAGGAGTGATAGTGCATGAAATGTACAGGCACTGCTCCCCCATGGTAGACACCCTCAAGGCACATCAGATCTTCAACCAAAGGGTTGCCACCCAGCAAGACGCCAGGGGACAGGGTCTAGACTCCAGATGGAGACAATGATTATCTTGGGCTTTAAAGCAGTTTTGAAAAACAAACTCTAGTCTCTTTGCTCCAGCTCCTCACCTAACCCGAGCCCCTATGTTAGTAGACATGACTGCAACTGCCCTTAAGAGGAGGGTGGGCACTGCTAAGGATGAACACCCTCATCAAGCATTATACAGGGGCTTCCCTGGTGGCGCAGTGGTTAAGAATCCGCCTGCCAATGCAGGGGACACAGGTTCGAGCCCTGGTCCGGGAAGATCCCACATGCCATGGAGCAACTAAACCCATGCACCACAACTACAGAAGCCTGTGCTCTAGAGCCTGCGAGCCACAACTACTGAGCCCGTGCACCTCAACTACTGAAGCCCACGTGCCTAGAGCCCGTGCTCCACAACAAGAGAAGCCACCGCAATGAGAAGCCCGCGCACCGCAACGAAGAGTAGCCCCCGCTCACTGCAACTAGAGAAAGCCCGTGCGCAGCAACGAAGATCCAATGAAGCCAAAAAAAAAAAGATGATAGCATGACATTCATAAACACAAATATAATCTAAAATCTGGGAAGAGAATGTGGGTGAAATACTGACGCTAGAAATGTAGAAATGGGAAAATGAACATAGAAAGGCCACTTAAAAGCACGATACTACAGAGTGAACACCAAGTCCATAAGAATATATGCCTTTAGAAGAATAAGGAGGGAGAGAGGGTATTTAAAGGAGCAGGTAGAGAGACAGGGGAGAGGCCAGAAGAAGCAAGAATGGTGTGTATCACAAGCCAGAGTGTACTTTCAAGAAAGTCAAGTCAGCACAGTTAAATGCAACACAATCATAGGAGACAATAACTGTGGTTTTTTAGTCACTGGATTTGACTGGAAGGAAGTCAGTGGTAATCTCCAAGAAAACAATTTTAGTAACACCGGTAGTACACCTTTGTCACATCACAAAAGTGAGCTAGAGAATTAGAACTGAGGCTATGGGTTTTAGACAAGTTTAACGTGTTTGATAATAAAAAGAAAAAAAAAAGAACGAAAAATGGATAAAAATGGCAGAGGATTTTTGATATGGAGAAGAAAAAGATTTAAAGAATACCGAGAGGATGTATGAATAAAGAGAGAAAGAAAATGCGTCATGGAGATTTGCAACATCAAGGTATTTATGGACATCCAAACTAACACCTTCAAAATAAATTTGTGTTGTGTAAGTTTTTTAAATAATAAGTATATATTATCTGTTTAATCAGAAAAAAAGTAAGAGAGTCATTTCCACTTTGGAAAAATGTCAAATATGAACTGAATTTTTAAGAAGCATGCCTCTTTAAATTCCGGAGGCAGATGTTTGTAACACACTCAGTTAAGTATTTCAAAAGCGACTATTTTCCTTCACTGAGGTGCAAACACCCAAATGCTTGCTTCTCACCTGGATGACTGTCTGGTGGGCTGTCTCTCTCCATCATCCACTGCTCCTCCTGCTCCAACTGAGTGATCACCTCTGGCTTATAAAGTTGATGCCCTATTCATGGGAAAAAATGTGTATCTTAGAATTTTATACTGGGAACAAAAATCTCTCTCAGAACTCATTTCCGACCTGTTTAATCTTTAGGGCCTCCGGATTTGGAAAGGGGAGGCTTCAGAGGCAGCAAACTAAAGCTACCCATCTCAAAATCAGGACCTTTTACCTGAGAAGAAAGCAAAAAACAGAGGTCTCTGTCTCCAAAACTGATTAGCATTCTTCCATCCTGGCCTGAACTATATACACAAAAGCTTCGAAGGTTTTCACTACTAAAGGAAAGAAACCCATGTAGAATGAGTTCCAGTCTTACAGGGATACCATCCTTACCCAGTGCAACCAGGTTCCTGTAGTTTTCCAGCATCACGTCTCGGTAGAGGTTCTTCTGAGCAGGGTATAGCTGGTCCCACTCCTCTCTGGTGAATTCCACAGCCACATCCTGGAATGTCAGTGATTCCTGAAACACCAAGTACATCCTTGCTCAGAGAGAAAACTTTTTTTTACAGGGGCCCTTAGGGGAAGAGGCAAAGGTGCTGCAGTAGACAAAGGTTAGGATGTCTAAAGAGTTGTGCTGAAAGTCTTCAGGGCTCTGAGTAATCCAGGTCAAAATTTTGGAAGCAACAATTCTATCTTCTATCATCTTTCAAGACAGGTTTAAAAACATGCATGAAATAATGCTTGCTTTTAGGCTTTTTACAACCTGCTGCAGAGGAAACTCTCTCATATCATCTAAACAATTAAAAAGCTACATGGAAAATTCATGCTATTAAGATTTCAGAATTGAAAGAATTCAGGATATGTTGAAATAGTGAAAGTAGGTATCAAGTTGGTGGATCATGTGTACAACCTTAACAGATTTTTAAGCTTTAGACAGAAGAGGAGAGAGAATATTCCAGTGTGTTTTAAAAGAAAAAAAAAAAGGCAACAAGGGCAAATAGGTTGAGAATAGAAGGCACGTGATGCATGTTGGGATCAGTAAAAGAAAAAGCCCATCCTCTCCCTTTTTCTTTCTATAATTTTCCTGGACTGTTTAAGAGTAAGTTGCAGAGGGACTTCCCTGGTGGCGCAGTGGTTAAGAATCCGCCTGCCAATGCAGGGGACACGGGTTTGAGCCCTAGTCTGGGAAGATCCCACATGCTGTGGAGCAACTAAGCCCGTGCGCCACAACTAACTGAGCCTGCGCTCTAGAGCCCGTGAGCCACAACTACTGAGCCTGCGTGCCACAACTACTAAAGCCCGTGCTCCTAGAGCCCGTGCTCCACAACAAGAGAAGCCACCCAATGAGAAGCCGGCGCACCGCAACGAAGAGTAGCCCCCGCTCGCGGCAACTAGAGAAAGCCTGCGAGCAGAAACGAAGACCCAACGCGGCCAAAAATAAATAAATAAAAATAAATAAATCTATTAAAAAAAAAAGAGTAAGTTGCAGAGGTGATGCCCCTTTACCCCTAAAAAATGTATTTATTTCCTAAATACAAGGAATTATCTTACGTAACAACAGGATGATCAAAATCAGTAAATTAACATCGTTACAGTGCTGTTGTCTAAGCTATATACTTATTCAGATTTTACTAAATGTCCTAATAATGTCCTTTATAACAAAAATCAAGATTTTTGATTGTCTTGTATCTTTTGTCTCCTTGAATCTGCAACAGTTCCCCAGCCCTTCTTTGTATTTCCTAACACTGACATTTTGAAAACACAGGCTAGTTATTTTGTAGAATAAACCTCAATTTGGGCTTGTCTAATGTCTCATCATGAGTAGATTCACACTATGCATTTATGGCAGGAATAGTTCAGGAGCGATGCTGGGTTCTTCTCAGTGAATTGTACGCATTGTTGACTAGTTCCATTACTGGCAATGTTAACTTTGATAATTTGGTTAAGGTAGTTACCTACCAGTAATTTCCCTTGGAAGATTACTACTGAATCCTGTAATTACTAAGTTTCTTGTGGGGGAGATACTTTGTTCCTCCTCAAACTTTCACCCACTCATTTTGGCTTTCACTGATAATTCTTGCCTGAACCAACTGTAATTTTCATGGTGCTTTTCTAATGCCAACACTCTTTGTACATTATTAGGTGGCTTTCTACTGTGCTGAAGACGTTTCCCTTCCTATTTATTCATTAATTTATATGAGGTGGATTTACTTACTTATTTTATTCTATAAGTTATAATAATTTACTATCACTATTTTAAAAATGCTCAGATGGTCCTAGATTTAACCAGAAGCAGCCCCTTCAAACTGGCTTCTTTGTTCTTTTGAAATGTACCTATCATTCTTTGAGTACTTTACTTTTTGGGATAGAAAGATGTTCTTTCAAGGCTCATGTTGTGCTTTTCCTGCTCCAAACCTGGAATCAGCCATTTCTCAAAGGATCCCTGATTCCTTCTAATGGTCAAATACTGAGCAGCTCTGCTTCCCATTAGAAGATCTACAGGGTCACAGTCTGTCATGTTCTGCTCTGTTGGTCAAATACTGAGTGGCTATGTCTGGTTCCTTTTAATGGAGAATGGCACTTGGACACCAATATCTGGGCACTAGATGTGTCCAATGCTACTGGAGTATTACTGCTTCTAGGCCCTCTCAGGGGTCACACCTGGGAAAGAGAGGAATATACATAATGATGTATGTATACACACACAACTCCATACCCAATTCTGTATTTAGTTATATGTATTAAAACCCATGAGTCCACACTGACGCCTCTAATTCTAATCCAACATGGCAAGGTTCATTCCATCCTCCTCTCTTTTCATATCTGTAATTCCCTTCTCTGACCATGAGAAACCTGGCTCCTATTATGCACAGTGAATTTGCTTATTTGCTCAATCCTAGAATGTAAAGAAAGTGGTTTCAGTATTGCTAACACATGCCTCAGTGTAAAACAAGCCTACAAATGAGAGCTCACTGTTTAGAACTGTTTTGCTTTTAGCCTGAGGATATAGAGTATAAATAACTATTAGGTTCAAAAGTTAACTCCTTTCCAGTGTGGATATATCAGTAACTTGAAGTAAGTTTGGTTCAATTGTTTCTGTTTGTATTCAATTTTAAGCCCTCCTCCCATACCACTGCACTCCATTCCCTCTTTTTCACCCCAGTCCCATATAAGCCCTACAAGTAACCAAACTCATTAGACTCAAGTTTACCCTTCCAATGTCTCTTTTTGCTCAAACAAGCAAATAGATCTATATGCATATTTTTAAAATATTTATTTGTTTTCGCCGGGTCTTAGTTGCAGCAGGTGGGCTTCTTAGTTGTGGCTCACGGGCTCCTTAGTTGTGGCACATGAACTCTTAGTTGCAGCATACATGTGGGATCGAGTTGCCTGACCAGGGATCAAACCTGGGCCCCCTGCATTGGGAGTGCAGAGTTTATCCACTGTGCAACCAGGGAAGTCCCTATATGCTTTTTTTTTTTTTTGCGGTACGCGGGCCTCTCACTGTTGTGGCCTCTCCCGTTGCTCAGCACAGGCTCCGGACGCGCAGGCTCAGCGGCCATGGCTCACGGGCCCAGCTGCTCCGCGGCATGTGGGATCTTCCCGGACCGGGGCACGAACCCATGTCCCCTGCATCGGCAGGCAGACTCTCAACCACTGTGCCACCAGGGAAGCCCTATATGCATATTTTTATTTCCTCTTCTTTTTTACACAAAAGTAGCATTTTACAAATACTCTTTTGCACTTTGTTATTTTTTCACTGAACAGCTTATCCTGGAAATCCCTCCACATCAATTCATAGATATCTTCCTCATTCTTTTTTATAGCTGGATGGGACAGTGTGAATGTTCCACAATTTATTTAACTAGTCTATTAACAGACATTTTAGCTGCTTTCTACTCTCTTGCTACTACAAATCATGCTGTAATGAATTATCTTTTATGTATATTATTCTGCAATTGCATGTAGTCTACCTCTAGAATCCAAAAGAGCATATGAATCTTCAATTTTGATATATATTGTCAAACTGACCTCCACAGGGGTTGTATCAGTTCTGTAATTATCTATTGCTGTATAACAATCCACCCCCAAATTTAGTGGCTCAAAACAACAACAATCATTTATTTTGCTCACAGAATCTGTAACATGCGCAGGACTCAGTGAGACTAGCTCATCTTTGTTCCATTTTGTTTCAGCTGGGGCGGCTCAACTTTGGGCTGTAGGATTCACTTTTAAGAGGCTCATTCATGTGGCTGGCAAGTTGGTGCTGGCTGTCAGCTGTGAGCTCAACCAGGGGCCTCAGGTTCTCTCCATACGGGCCTCTCCACAGGCTGCTTGGGCTTCCTCACGGCATGGTAGCTGGACCCCAAATGCAAAACTCCCAAGAGAACCAGCTTTCATCATCCAGCCTCAAGAGTCACATAGCTTCACTAAAAAAAGAGGTGATATATGTATATGTATAACTGATTCACTTTGCTGTACAGCAGAAACTAACACAACATTGTAAATCAACTAGACTCCAATAAAAATTAAAAAAAAAAAAGAGAGTCACATAGCTTCAGTTCCACCACAGTCACAGGCCTGCCCAGATCCAAGGGGAAGTAACACACTCCCACATCTCTTGATAGAAAGAGTATTTAAATCATAGTATATGAGGAGCCTACGGAATGGGAGAAATTGTGCCATTTTCAGAAAATACCATCCGCTACTGTCTACTCTCTGAATGTAAACATTCACATCCCTCCCACATGCAGAGTACACTCATCTTCCTCGACTCCCATGTTTCATCCCGTTAGAGCGTCAGTGTGAAGTCCAGGATCTTGTCACCTATATCAGGTCCACATGCAGATGAGGATCTTTGAGCACAGTTCCTCAGGTACAGTTCCTTGAAAGCTTTCTCCCTATTTTTCCTTCTGTGAGCTAAAGAAATAGTTATCTGGCCCCCACCCTCTACCCTTCACAAACTCGAAGCAGTGGGAAAGGCATAGAAATAATCACTAGAGACACTCCCATTCAAGTACACAGCAATTCATAGCAATTCTAAAATGCAGCTGAGCTGGGCACGTGTTGAGAGATGTGAATGACAAATAGTTTTCTTTTCAAGCTCAGTAATTCCTGGCTCCTTTATATTTATTTTTTAAAAATTAAAATATTGTTTATGTACAATATTATATGTTACAGGTATAGAGTATAGTGATTCACAAATTTAAAGGTTATACTCCATTTATAGTTATTATAAAATACTGGCTATATTCCCTGTGTTGTATATCCTTGTAGCTTATTTTATACATAATAGCTTGTATCTCTTAATCCCCTACCAATTGTATTGCCCCTCTCCGCTTCCCTCTCCCCAATAGTTTGTTCTCTGTATCTGCAAGTCAGCTTTTTTTGTTTTATTCACTAGTTGTGTTTTTTAGATTTCACGTGTAAGTGATATCATACAGTATTTGTCTTTCTCTGACTTATGTCATTTAGCATAATGTCCTCCAAGTTCATCCATGTTGCTGCAAATGGCAAAATTTCATTCCTTTTTATGACTGAGTAGTATTTTGTTGTGTATATATATACCACATCTTTATCCATTCATCTGTTGATGGACACTGAGGTTGCTTCCACATCTTGGCAATTGTAAATGCCACTCTGATCATTGGGGTGCATGTATCTTTTCAAATTAGTGTTTTAGATTTTTTTTGATATATACCCAGGAGTGGAATTGCCGGGTCATGTGGTAGTTCTATTTTTAGCTTTTTTGAGAGACCTCCATACTGTTTTCCACAGTGGCTGCACCAATTTACATTCCCACCAACACTGTATGAGGGTTCCCTTTTCTCCACATCCTTGCCAAAATTTGTTATTTGTGTTCTTTTTGATGGCAGCCATTCTGACAAGTGTGAGGTGGTATCTCACTGTGGTTTTGATTTGCATTTCACTGATGATTAGCAATGTTGAGCATATTTTCATGTCTGGTTCCTGTATATTTCTTTTTTTTATCTTCTTTTTCCTCTAGCATTTCACTTTAGGCAGCCAGAAGCTGCCAGTTGGCACTTTCAATCTTCTACCTGAAAATCTCCTTAAGTAGATCGTTGAGTCCATTAAGTATATTTCCTATTTTCCTTGTTACTGAAGGTGACAGTGTTGACCAAAATTTCTTCTTCAAGCTTCCCCTTTCCTCCAGCTCATAGTAAGATTTTCCTTATTATCCTTTAAGCCCTGTGAAAGGTCCCATAGCCTCCACTAACTCTCCTTGAGGCCGTTATGATTCTACTAATAATCTTTTCCTTTCCATCTTCTGCCCTTTGTTCAACTGGCTCTGCTGCAAAGCCGATGACACATGTTCTATGTTTGTTTTGGTAGCACACCACTTCCAGGTAACAAAATCTGTACCAGTTATTTATCTATCACTGCATAATAAACCACCTCAAAACTTGGGGGATTAAAACAGCAACTATCATTGATTTTGCTCACAAATCTGTAATCTGGGCATAACTTAGTGGGGACAGCTTGCCTCTGATCTACATGGCATCAGCTGGGAGGGCTTGACTGTGGTTTGGAGAGTCTACTTTCAAGATGGCTCACTCACATGGCTGGCAAGTTGGTACTGGCTCTCAGCTGAGAGCTCAGCCAGGTCTGTGGGCCTTGGTTCCTCTCCATGTAGGTTCCTCCATGAGCTGTTTGGATTTGTGTGTGTGTGTGTGGCAAGGTGGCTGGATTTAGACCAAGCATCATGAGCGAATGAAGCGGAAGTCTTACTGCCTCTTATGACCTGCCTTGAAAGCCACATAGTTTCACTTCTACTGGTCACAAGCTTGCACAGATTCAATGCAGGGAACACTGACATCGATGTCTCTTGATGGGATGAATGTCAAAGTCATTTTGGATGGCAGATATTTGGTCATTTTTCTGGAAATGCAATCTGCCACACACTCACATTAGCAACGTAAGAGAGTGTCTGTTTTCCCAAAGCTTTGCCAAGAGAGTATGTTATCAAGCTTGTGGAAAATATCAACCCCGTAGGAAATACAAAGCTTGGTGATAAAATGTCAAGCTTTCTCTAGTTTTAATTTAAATTTCCTCTTCTTATGAGTACAGATAAACATTTTTCCTGTGTTTAAGATGCATTTGAATTTTCTTTCCTGTGAATTGTCTTTTTATGTTGTTTTTCAATTGGACTCCTAATCTCTTACCTGATTTAGAGGAGTGTTTTATTATTATTATAAAGACTACTATTATTATTAGAAAGATTACCCCACTACAGTTTGAGTAGCAAAAATATTTTTCCGAATTTGACATGTCTTTTTACTTTGCTTACAGTTTTCTTTTCTCATACAGATTTTTGGGTATTTTTAAAGAGTTGAACCCATCAATTTTTTCTTTTATGGCTTCTGGATTCTCAGTTGTAATTAGAAAGTCTTTACTCAGTGAACACTATAAAGGAATTCTCCCATTTTATTCTTGTGTTACTTCTATGGCTTAATTTTTCACATTTAAATATTTGATCAATTTGAAGACTATTCTGATGTAAAGTATGGGGTATGGATTCAACTTTACCTTTTTCCAGGTGGCTCCACAGAAATACCATCAATTATTGAATAAACCATCTTTTCACCACTGGTTTGAGATGTGACCTATATTATATGCTAAATTCCTATTTGTTCAACAGATATTTATTCAGTGCTTCCTACATGCCAACTATAGGGCTTGAGATATACTAGTGAACAAGAGACTAAAATTCTCTTCCTTTATGAAACTCTAGCAGAGGAAGTAGAAGATAAACATGATAACTAGGTAAATTACATAGTGTGTTAGAAGATAAAAGAAGAGTAGAGGAAGAGGGTTTGAGAGTGTTGAGGTGAGGCAGTTGCAATTTTATAAAGGTGGTCAGGAAAGATATAATTGAAGAGGTGACAATGGAGAAAAGACTTGAAAAGTTAACAGTACAAAGGCAAGAGTGTTTGTGGCATGATCAAGGAAGATGAATGAGGCCAGGGTAGATAGAGTGGAATGAGCAAGGAGGAGAAGTAAACGATGAAGTCAGAGAGGTAACAGGTCCGGATTCTGTAGGACTGTTTAGGCCATCATAAGGACTTTGGCTTTTACTATGAGTGAAATGGGAGCCATGCGTTTTGAGCACAGGAGTGACATGGTCTGATCTACCATTACCCTGCTATTTCCTGGGCTACATCTTTTTTTTTTTTTAACATCTTTATTGGAGTATAATTGCTTTACAATGGTGTGTTAGTTTCTGCTTTATAACAAAGTGAATCAGCTATACACATACATATATCCCTGTGTCTCCTCCCTCTTGCATCTCCCTCCCACCCTCCCTATCCCACCCCTCCAGGTGGTCACAAAGCACCGAGCTGATCTCCCTGTGCTATGCGGCTGCTTCCCACTAGCTATCTATTTTACATTTGGTAGTGTGTATATGTCCATGCCACTCTCTCACTTCGTCCCAGCTTACCCTTCCCCCTCCCCGTGTCCTCAAGTCCATTCTCTATGTGGGCTACATTTTTTGAAGTCATCTTTTTTCTTCCTTTGTCTTTATCCCTCTCACAAAATCTCTTTCCCAGAGCAAAGCACTCAAGTCCACCTATTTTTCTCCATCTTCTAATTTTAAGGTATTACTTTCTATCATCTAGAATACTGCAATAGCTTCCTAAGGGATCTCTCCCCTTTCCTTTCTTGCCTTTCACAAATGCACTTACTATCTAGCATGCACCAGGGTGATGTTTAAAGTAGAATTCAGTTACTTATTATGTTATTACCTTGCTTAAATTCTCTCAAAGGCTTTCCACTGCACTTAGAATAAAAACCGAACTTCTTATCATGGTCATAAAGCTCTGTATACGTAGCCCCTGCATACTTCTCCAAGCTTATTCCAAGTCCCCCTCTCCGTCCACTCCAACAACAGTGGCCTTCTTTTGATTTCTCAAATATACCCATAGTTTTTGTACATGATGTTTAGCACATGCCTAAAATGCTCTTTTCCATTTACTTTTTTTTTTCCAAATCTGCTTTTTTATTGACCTCAGAAGCTGTCATCAAGCTTCATTATATCCAATTTAGTTTTCTCTGGTACACTGTTTATAATTTAAAATTTTTTTTTAATAAATTTATTTTATTTATTTATGGCTGTGTTGGGTCTTCGTTGCTGCACGCAGTCTTTCTCTAGTTGCAATGAGCAGAGGCTACTCTTTGTTGTGGTGCACGGGCTTCTCACTGTGGTGGTTTCTCTCGTTGTGGAGCATGGGCTCTAGGCGCGTGGACTTCACTAGTTGTGGCACGTGGGCTCAGTAGTTGTGGCTCGCGGGCTCTAGAGCGCAGGCTCAGTAGTTGTGGCGCATGGGCTTAGCTGCTCTGCGGCATGTGGGATCTTCCCGGACCAGGGCTCGAACCCATGTCCCCTGCAGTGGCAGGCGGATCTCTCAGATTACCAGGGAGGCCCCCGCCACTCCAGTCTTAATTGGACTTCTCTCCTCTCTGAGCACCTGCTGTATTTGTTGTCTTTGACATTCAGAGAAGAACCTAACGTTACACTTTTCTGAATATTAATTGTGTGATGTAGGCTTTAAAAAATCTCCTCCAATGAGTTTGCTACCTGTGGATAATGATTATCTCATAACAACATGGAACAACAGAAATCCTCCTTTCTGAAGCAATCGAGACTGGTATCTGGTATGTACCAGCTAGTTAAAGTGGGGATCCATAAACAATATCTCAAAGATTTAAACATTTAAATTTAAAATACATAAGTGTACATTTATTCCCTTATCTTTTGATATGAGAATGATTTTAATGATTGAGTGCCCATATCCAAAATGTATCACTTCCTGTTTCATTAAATCAAAACAAGCAAATGACTCTTAGGAAATAATACTGGTATAGAACCCTCTGAGAGTTTTAGGATTTTCCTTCAATGTTTTACAGTTTTGCTCACACCTAATTTGACAGCAATATTTTAAAAGGTGACTGGCATTTACTGAGTCTTTCCAAAGCATTCAACTAGTTTTCATAGAAACAACTTATCATACTTATACCTCATAGAGGTTTACATCATACTTAATCAAATTGTAACAACTGGTTTAAACAGGTTTTGGAAGAGATACAACAGATTCTTGATAAATATTAACTTGTGGCAGCAGATGTTCTCAGGTACATTAACAGTCCTGTTACCTTCAAGCAGTCACAGTGACTTGGGCGTCATTCATTGTTTGCAGACAGAGTGGCAAATGTTGTTTGAATTCTATTTAAGGGAAGGGTGATTAAAACACAGTCTATGGCTTCTTGTGTTACCTTTACAACATCTAGCTCAGACATGAGTCCATGATCTGGTAAAAATGCTGAAGGAGAGAAGAGCTATAAAGGGGCACACAAGGAGAGTGGGAAACATCCCGTAGAGATCAGCATCTGTCACAAAAGTCTCAAGTGCTCTGGATTTTGGGGGCTTAGTACTTCTGAAAATTGAAAAATAAAAGTGCCCGCATTCTGAGAACTATAATAGCATTTCAGAGGAGAGTAAAACTGAACTTACCTGAGACAGCTGTATCTGTGATCCAACATTCATTTCCTTCTCCATGTTTCCCTCCTGGGAAAGTACAGCATTCTGAGAAGGCATTACTGGGAAAAAGAGAGAAGAAGAATCTTGTCAACGTATGACATTAAGGCTGAACCTAAACCTTGGGCCTTTTGTTTTGGATTAGGATGGCAAATGGCTTAGAGAGAAGCCCTCTAAGACATAAGCCTAAAGGCTGGGTGACTTAACTGTGACATTCTTGTTCCTCTATCACATTGAGGAACATAATGCAGGACTTTCTCTCCTCTGTAGTATAACTCCACTTGTTGTGACATATGGGAAGCTCAAAGGTGCTCACTGGTTTTCAGCCCTAGCTACACACTTGGGGAATTTTTAAAAGATGCCAGCGCTTAGCCCCTATTCCCAGAGATTTGGATTTAATGGTCTAGGGTGATCCTGGGCAACAGCATTTTAAATTCTGAAGTCTCCAAGTGATTCTAAGTGGGAAATGAGAACCACTGGATGAGGTGATGCAGAGAACATATGTTAAGGGCCTATTCTTACCCTCTAAGGGGATAAACTCATCCCTAACCTCAAACTCCAGACATCTCCTCTACTCTCTTTAGGATGACCCTTCTAATACAGAAATGAGATTTCACTCTCTTCATTTTTCAGAATGTTTGCTTTCCTTTTTGAGTACCTGGATTCAGTCCTCCACCAGGATGACTACACCTCTTGCAGTTCTTAAGTTGTAATGTCCCCAAAGCCTTGTTCTCTTCTAGTATGACAGTCAGGAGGTACACCAGTACTAGCAGCTTCAGTATCCTTGTCAGTCCCTGAAGGCTGATTTGTCCCAGTGCCTTATAGGAAACAGCCACTCCCAGGCATTAAAGGTGCCTCAACTCATGAGAGGGTCAGGAGCCAGTGGATATCCATGATAATGACTTCTGCTTCCCAGGAGCAGCCACTCTCAGAATCTTGCCTTGTTCATGCAGAGTTGAGATGCAGAGGTTCCTGAAAGTGGCTACTACATTCGTTTTTCTCCCTAAAGGCATCAATCCTTCATGTACAGACTTCACTATGATATTCAAATCTGCCTCCTGGTTGAGCAGTTTCAGGTTGAGCAACTGTAATGAGATGCACCAGAGTCAGCAGAAGAAATCCAGCAGTGTCAGTCACCTAGGGACCTAGGGAGTCTATAAAGACATACAAACTATTCATTCATGAAGATAGAGCCCCGTAGGATGTGGAATTCTTTAAAACAAGCAAAAAGCATTTTTAAAATTTCTCAGATTACAAAGAGCAGAGATGTACAGATGCATCAACTACAACAAACTTAGCCTCAGTCCTCTCCCACCTTCTTCTCAGAACAGAAAACATGTGGTCCTTGCCCAGAGGCAGACTTTCAGATAGAGTTTTCTCCTCAGAAAGAAGAAAAAACAGGTGTTTCACCAATACCAACAACAGAGTGAAGTGTACTGATCTGCTAATAATCAGGAGAGAATACATTTGTTCTCTGCTCACAAAAGTTGACCTGAAAAACTTTTCTCAAAAACTATTGATAGAAATGAAGAATGAAGTCATTTCTGAGAAGAAAAAGAGAAAACTGCAGTTCCAATGGAGTGGCCCTGTTAGATAAGGAAGCCATTCAAGCCAAGACATGGCACGATTCTAACATTTTACAACCAGTTGACTAAGAGGCAGACCTTTCAAGAGTAATTTTAAAGCACTTTAAGAACCAGGTCCTTATTTTACCAAGCAAAAGCTCTAAAAAGGTCCTATGGTCTGAAGAGTCAGATAGAATCTACAAGGATGTCCTGAGGTTTCAAACCCAATCACCTGAAAACCATTTATTCACAACAACGAAAACAGCACTAACCATGTTAGTGGACAGGGTTTCTCCTTTATATTTGTGAACCCAAGGCAATGAAGAACATTTCAAATATATTATACATTGTATACAAATATAGCTAGTTTGAGAATACTTTTTTTAAAAATTATTTATTTACTTATTTGGTTGCGCTGTCTTAGTTGTGGCAGGTGGGCTCCCTAGTTGCAGTTCGTGGGCTCCTTAGTTGTGGCATGCGAACTCTAAGTTGCGGCATGCATATGGGATCTAGTTCCCTGACCAGGGGTTGAACCCCTGCCCCCTGCATTGGGAGCGCAGAGTCTCAACCACTGTGCCACCAGGGAAGTCCCCTGAGAATACTTTTTATGGCATCTGATGGGACTAGGGTTCCTTAAAATACACCTTTGGAAATGCTGATTTAGTTCTCAGTTCCTTGGTTTAATGAAGGATTCTGAGTTTAATGAATTCTTGGCTTAATGAAGCTCTAATCACAGAGCTAAGTGAAAGAGCTGGTTCTAGAACACTTAGGTCTTCTGATTCAGCCCTGGGCTCTTTCTAGTATACGCTAAAGTCCTTTTTGCTACTTGTTTTCTCCCTTTTCCTTAAAAAAAAATCTGATCCCTTTCTTTTAATAATTTCCCTTTTAATTCCTATATTGGAAAGAACAGAAAAAGAGAACAACTCCCGACCCACAAACTGTGCAATTTCTCATACAACAAACGGGTGGAGCTTTCCAGAGAGAGAGACTGCAGAATTGCCAGTCTTTTTCAAACAAGTAACCATGATGGCTGGGAAAGTAACAAATTCCCTTGACTGCTTAAAGAATACTAGAATTATAGTCAATTCAGAGGAAGAATGATTCTGGCTTAACAGTTTTCATTTTCACCCCAAGCTCTTCCAAAAATCGGAGTGAACTTCACTGCCCATAGAAAATCTATGCCGTGGTTCTCAATCTGGGCTGTGCATTAGACTCAGCCCAGATTTAAAATGACACTACAGATGCATATATATAGGGCCAGATGCATATATATATATGCATATATATAAAATGACACTACAGATGCATATATATATATGCATATATATGCATATATATATGTGTGTGTATATGGCAAGGCTCTACCCAAGAGCTACTAAATCAGAATCTGTCGAGAAGAATTCTGGCATCCACATATTTTCTAAATGCTCCACAAGTGATTCTGATGCAATCAAGAACTCAGAACAACTATCAGAGCCTTTTGTTTCCTTCACACCCTCAATCCCAATGATTTTCACCATCATTCTACTTCAGTCACCCACTTCCAGGGCTGAACCACTTCTGAAATCTTTCTTACCTTACACAACACTAGACTGTGAATCGGGAGACCTAGGTTCTAGGCTAGATGGGGAAGAAAATGAAGGCGGAAGTAGTGGTTTAATAGATGCAGGGAAAATAGACAAAACAGCAGTGTTTATCAAAGTATGGTCTGAAGATCACTTGAATCATGGCATTTGTTGAAAAGCAGAGTCACTGGTCCTATCCTAGATCTCATGAAATAGCACCTCTGGAGATATTATTGGCCCAATAATTTGCATTACAAAGTTATTTCTTCCCTGGAATCAGTCCGTTCCCTCCAGCCTCCCTACAGGCACGAATCTAGCACCTATCTTCTCATTCCTAGATCTTCAACTTTATCTTTCACTTTTATTGACTCCTTCCTATCATCATTTAAAATCATTTAATGTCTCTCCCAACATTAAAATTTTTCACTGGCTTTTACACCCCTTTGCAACTACCATTCTTTATTTATTCAAGGCTACAACTCTTCAAAGGATTGTCAATACTTGTCTCTACTTCCTCATTACCCATTTATTTTTCAATTCTCTGTAATCTTGCTTCTGTTCTGCCATCAGCACTCCCCTGAAATTGCTCTGGTCAAGAATACCAAACTCTCTTTTGTAGTTCATGCAATGGACCTCATTACTTCTTGCTTTCTTGAGCTCTGATGGTATCTGGTACTGCTGACAGCTGCATCTTGCTTTACTTCAGTGGGCTATGTTCTAATCCCTTTTCCTCTGCCTACCATTCACATATTGTTGTTCCTTAGGATTTTCCAAAATCTACTCTCGCCCTCTCCACACTTGAAGTGAAAGGACTTTTAAAAGATTTGAACCTGACTCTATCAGTCCCTCACTTGAAATTCTTCAGCAGCTTCCTTAGGCTGGAGTACAAAGCCATAAAGAAACCTACGACCTGCTTCCTGTTCCCTCTCAAGCCACTCAGCTGTTTGCTTTTGAGGGTTCATACACAGCATTCTGCTTTTAGGTGTTTAAATGTGCCATGTGTGGGATCCACCCCCACCTCCTCCTCTAGCAATACCTACGCTTCCTTCAGGTCTCAGCTTAAATCAAGTAAGATTTTGACATCACGGACGAAGTGAGGCCCCCTTGTTCACACCTTCCTTCTTTAGGTAGCACTTTTTATTGTTGTAATTATTGTACAGTTATCCATCTTTATTTATACCTCACTACTGTGTGATGTTAACCTCCATGAAGGCATGAATCTGTTCTGTCTTGCTTAACTATTCTAATCTCAAGGTCCGGTATGTGATTCATAGTAGATATGTATCAAATATTTGCTCAATGAGTAAATGAAAGGGTTCTGGTGTTTGCCCTTCTATTTTTTTATTTTTTTAAAGTTATTTTTATTTTTATTTTTTTGCGGTACGCGGGCCTCCCACTGTTGTGGCCTCTCCCGTTGCGGAGCACAGGCTCTGGACGCGCAGGCTCAGCGGCCATGGCTCACAGGCCTAGCCACTCCGCGGCACGTGGGATCTTCCCGGACCGGGGCACGGATCCATGTCCCCTGCATTGGCAGGCGGACTCTCAACCGCTGCGCCATCAGGGAAGCCCTATTTTTTAACTTTCTATTTTGAACCAATTTTAGACTTACAGTAAAGCTGCAAAAGTAGTACTCAGTTCTTAAATACCATTTACCCTACTTGTCCTAATATTAATATTTTACGTAACCATGGTACAATGATCAATACCAGGAATTTAACAATATTATTAATTCAAATTATTCAAATTTCACCAGTTTTTCCACTAATATTCTCTGATCCAGGATCCCACGTCGCATTTAGTTTTTATTTTTCCTGAGTCTCCTCCAATCTGTAACAGCTCCCCAGGTTTTCTGTCTTTCATGAGCTTGATACTTTTGAAGAGTACTAATGAATTATTTTGTAGAATGTCCCTCAATTTGGGTTTGTCTGATGTTTTCTCAGGGTTGGAATGAAGTTAAGATTTTTAGCAAGAATGACACAGAAGTGATGTTGTGTCTTTCTTAGTGCATAATATGAATGGGCTTATGATGTAGATACGTCTTATGAATGGTAACGTTGACCATTATCACCTGGTTAAGGTGGTGTTTACCAGGTTTCTCCACTGCAACAATTATTAATATGGTGTTTGCTTAATGGTGATTTCTCTATTTCCCTCTTTCCTACTAATTATTAATTGGAATTTCTCCATAAGGAAAAGCTGTTCCTTGGCTCTAATTTATTTATATCTGTATGGATTTATGGATATTTGTTTTATTCTATGAGTTAAAATACAAAACATTATTATTTTATTATACAAACTGTTCCAGCTTTGGCCATTAGGAGGCTCCTGTGTTACTCTAACCAGCTCAGCTATTTTGAACACTTCCTGGCACCATAAGATGTTCTAGGCTCTTGTATTTTCCCTGACCATCCCTGGAATCAGCCACTTCTCCAAAGAGCCCTGGTTCCATTTACTGGAAAAGTGTTTAGACACAAAAATCTGGGTACCAGGTGTGCTTCTTGCTACTGGTGTATCATTGCTTCTAGGCCCTCCAGGAGACTGAGCTACGAAGTATATATGTATGCATATCAACCACACATATACATACTTCTATTGTGTTTGTCTATATATTAAATACCATGAGTTCACACTGACACCTCTGGTTCCAATCCGATACCACAGGGCTCATTTTGGTCTTCTTCCTTTTCTCATTGGTAACTTCTTTCTTCAACAGTGAAAAGTTGTTGGCTCTCATTATCTACAATATATTTACTTATTTGTTCAATTCTGGTATACACACAAAGTAGTTTCAGAATTACTAACTCATACCCTTGTGAGAAACACATTTACTAGCTTGATTACAGCATTTATGTAGAGTTCTCCTTGTCTTTAACCTTAGAGTATCCAGTCAAGATAGTGGTTCCTAAAGTTACTTAGGTCAGTTCTTTTCTTTGCCACTTCCTTCAGTGAGGTTATGTCACTCATTTGTACTACAGTTACGTTTATTTGTTAGTGTTTGTATTCATTCTCTTCTATTTTTACAGCCGTCCCCTGGTATCCCTGGGGGACTGGTTCCAGAATCCACTGCAGATACCAAGATCTGAGGATGCTCAAATGCTTTATATAATATGCTGTGTAGTATTTATATATAAACTATACATATCCTCCTGTATACTTTAAATCATCTCTAGATGACATTACTTATAATACCTAATGCAGTATAAATGCTACATAAACAGTTGCCTGCACATGGCAAATTCAAGTTTTGCTATTTGGAACTTTCTGGAATTTTTTCCCCAAATATTTTCCATCTGCAGTTGGTTGAATATATAAATGTGGAAGCCGAAAATACAAAGGGCTGAATGTAGTCTATTTACTCTCAGGTGGCTTCACCCATTGCTACGGTTTCATTGATCATCTTTTTTGAGCTATATAACCACATACACTCTTACTGGACATCCCCACCTACCTCGTGGGTTTGTTGTGAGGCTTAAGGGATTAAATATTTGTAAATATTTAGTTCATATTAGCACTTAGTTAGCGGTATTTATATATTTTACATATTACTCTTACTCTATCATATTCCCTGTCTCAAGAAATAGTGCTACCAAACCTGAAACCTGAGTGCCATTCCTGACCTCTCTTTCTTTCCCTTAGTCTCATTCCCCAATCAAACGTCAAATCCTGGTAAATTTCCCTCCTTAAACACGTAGTGAGTGTTCCATCTTCACTTCCACTACCTTTATTCAGGTATCATCTCTCACTTTGATTACTGCCACACCCATCTAACTGGTCCTTGACTTTAGTCCAACATTTTCTTCACACTGCAGCCAGAGAGATCTTTCTCCACACCCCTTCTCTACTGTGGAAACGCCTTCACTTTATTTTCTGACAAATATTAAAATGAAAATTTTAGTAAATACAGAAAAGCAGAAAAAAAATCACCTGTAATGTCATCACCTAGAGATAACCAATTACTTTTTTGGGATGTAGCCTTTCAGGCTTTTCCCTCACAAACACACACACACACTCATGCACATTATAATATGGCATGTTATTTCTTTTTTGAAACCTGGATTTTAATTGATAATATTGTATACATCACTTCATGGTAGAAAACAAAAATCTAAATATTCATTAAAAAATAGGCTCATAGTATATTCCACTGCATGCGATACCTAAAGTTTATTTAACAAGTTTATTATTAATAGACATTTAGGCCTCTCTCTCTCCTTCTTTCTCTGCTGTTACAGACAACAGCAAACATTATACAGTTTTGGCATAATTTTGCCTGACTATTTCCTTAGGATAAATTCCTAGCAAAGGAACTGCTGGGTAAAAAGGAAGGCAAAAGGTGTTCAGAAAGGTGTATCATTTTACATATTCAGCAATATATGATAGTGACCATTAGCCTATGTTAGGTATTATTCTTTTTAAATCTAATACACAAATAGTATTTAACTGCTGCTTTAATATGCAATTCTTAGATAACATGTAAGGTAGGATTTTTTTTTTTTTTTTTTTTGCGGTACGCGGGCCTCTCACTGTTGTGGCGTCTCCTGTTGCGGAGCACAGGCTCCGGACGCGCAGGCTCAGCGGCCATGGCTCACGGGCCTAGCCGCTCTGCGGCATGTGGGATCTTCCTGGGCCGGGGCATGAACTCGTGTCCTCTGCATCGGCAGGTGGACTCTCAACCACTGCGCCACCAGGGAAGCCCATAGGGTAGGATTTTTAACTTTTATATTTTTTCTTTTATAAATTACCCTTTTGTGTCAATTGTCCACTTTTCTACCATATTGTCTTTTTCTTATTGATTTGTAAGAGTCCTTTATTACATAGTCTGCAATAAAGGACTAAATGAGCAGGTCTGAATCGTCCAAACTCTGCATATTCCAAGGAAAGGGCCCCTGAAACATCCCGTCTGTTAAGTGTGTCTCTGTTTACCTGAGGCCTTGGGACTGGTCAAAAAGTTTATGCTAACAATGGGATTTATGGTGGGAACCTTGGGCCATGTGGTATCAGCTTGCCCACTGGAGGAGCTGGAGACTGGAGGTCAGCAAAATGGATGGGCAGCCATGCTTATATGATCAACTTCCAATAAATACTCTGGACACCAAGGTTTGAATGAGCTTTCCTGGTTGGCAGTACTGCATACATATGGCCACACATCATTGCTCAGAGAATTAAGGACTACTTGCACAAGTCCATTGAGAGAGGACAACTGGAAGCTTGCACCTGGTCTCTCCTGGACCCTGCCTTACATGCTTTTTTTTCATTGCTGATTTTAATCTGCATCCTTTCACTGTAATACTCATCTTACTGGGAGTATAACAGTTTTGCTGAGTTCCGTAAGTACTTCTAGAACATCACTGAACCTGAGTATGGTTTGGGGACCTCTGAACACAGATAGTAACCAGCAACTCCCCTGTCATAACATAGATAACAAATATAGTCTTCACTTTATCATTTGTCTCTAATTTTTGCTGCTTTCTGAAAAGAGCTAATATTTTAAAATTTTACCTTATAAAACCTGGGGTTTTTTTTCTCTCTGTATAGGTTCTAAGTGCGTGTGAGGGTTTTTGTTTTGTTTTGTTTTCCTTACACAGATTATACACTTTAACAAGGTTTTTTCTTTTTTTACACATTCTACATAAAAACATGAGTATGCAAAACATGGGTGTACACAGAGTAAAATATGTGTGCCTTTCAACTTCTCTTCTACTCTACTTCCCTCCCTGGAGGTAACTCATTGTCAGTCACTTGGTTTGCATCCTTTTCTGTGTATTTATGAACATACATAATATAACCACATACATACTTAACATAATGCACACCATACTATATTCATTGTTCTGCAACATCCTTTATTCACTAATGTCTTAGAGATCTTTCTTTGTGTGTTAACTTCACAATAAACTACATAATAAACTATCTTATTCTATTTTATAGCAGCACAATATTCCACTGTATGGGTCTATCACAATATGTTTAACCATATCCAGAGTGAACATTTAAGCTGTACCTATTTCTCAAATTACAAACAATATTGTAATAAACATCTTTGTACATACTTCCCTGTGCACCTGTGCAAGTATTTCTGCAGGACAGATCTTAGAATAGAATTTCTGAACCACAGAGTGAGCTCATTTAACATTTTTGTAAATGCAGTCAAATTGCCATCCAAAATACTTCCTCAACTGTACAACTGGTGCCCTTCCCCCCTGCACTTTCCTCAACACTTTGTATCACCAATATTTTTATATTTTGCCAGTCCAGTGGGTGAAAAATATCTGTCTTCATTTGCATTCTATGGTTACTTATGAAGTTAAGCACTTTTTTCATTGGTTTCCTGTATCTTCTATAAATTGCCTGTGCATATCCTTTGCCCACTTTTCTTTTTTCTCTTTTCTTTGTTCAACAAGTCTCTTTACATATTATAGACACTTTCTCTAACACATGTTGCAAATATTTTCTTCAAATCTCTAACTTTTAGCCCTTTGTTCTTTTCAAATACAAAAACTTTAAATTTTGATATCATTAAATTAATGAATTTTCCCCAGAGGGTTTTGTTTCCTGTTTGGGTGGCATAAAGTGCAAGGGTGGAAGGCCAAGCAGTATGCAATATTAAGGTCATAAAGGGCTTTGAGGGCACTGCTAAGAAACTAAAACATTATCCTGATGGCAGCAGGGAAGCATATAAAAGTTTTCAGCAATAGAGTGACTTTCAACAAATTCTCCATTTAAGAAGAGCACCTACTAAGTGCCATGGTCAACTCTGTCTCTTAGAAAATGGTAACTTTTGTACCTTTTACATTTCCCACAAATCAAAGTAACTAAAAGACACAGAAAGCTCATTATGTTAAAAGACACAATTAGGGGAATCTGCTCTGCCACATATTAAAACAAAATGGTATCAGTGCAGAAACTGTGAGGGCCGTGAAACAGTCTAGAAACAGATCCGAGTATACACACGCCTGCAGAATAGAATAAAAGCGTCATTTCAATTCAGTGGGAAAACAGGTGATGGCAAGACCACCGGGGAAAAAGGCATATTCCTATCTAACGCGTTATCACAAAATTAATACCCAGTAGGTTAAAATGTAAAAAAGAAAAAAAGCTATCTAAAAAATCCTTTAAAAGTATTACAAGAAAATAAAGGTGCATGTTTTAATACTCTTGAGATGGGGAAAACTTTCCAAAAATGATACCCACCCACGCCTATACCAAAATAAATTGCATAAGATATTAGAGGAAAATAGGTTTGTAATACTGGAATGCGGAGGCCTTCCTATCAAAGGGGCACAGGGTATCCAAGAAGTCTTAGGGCGCCGCTGGGGGGGCTCCGAGTCGACCGGAGGGGCGTCGTCCGCGACCCGGGACCCCGGGGCTGCCGCCCGCCCTGCCCCCTTGCCCGCCGCCCGCGGGGGCCGCACTCACCCGCCTCCACAGACAAAGGGCGCCCAGGCCGGCTCCGCCCCCTGACGACGACACCGCCGCCGCCGCTGCCAGTCCGGACCCAGGCGGGAGAGGGTGATGAGGGCCCTGATGCCTGAGCCAATGACGCCCAGTGACGGGGCCCCTGGGGTTGGACCAGCCGCCGGCGCCAGCCGGGCTCTGACGAAAGCCTCCAAGCAATGGCGGTCGCGCCGCGCTGGCTTCGGCTCTGCGATACGCATGCGCCGGCGGCGCCCAGGGCCGACCGCTTCCCATATGCAGGGCTCGGAACTCCCACCCGCTTCCCCGGGCCTGCTTCTCACCAGGGCCGCGCTGACCCCGGGGACCCGGACCTCCCGCTCCCGGCACTCGCACAACTGCGCCTTCCGAGAGGGCCGAGGACCCCTCATAGCCCCTGCCAATCAGAAGCTCCCGCGTGAGTCGCTGCTCGGTCCCCTAGGTGACCACACAAGCCGTCGCTCTCCTCAGTCCTGAAATACCGGCCCCCTCCCAAATTTTGTATTGACGAAACTAAAAATACAATAATAATGATTGAATATATATAATATATAATACAGGTCTACTGATGAGACTAATGGAATTCTTTTAAGGGGGTAACATTTTGCTTAATTGGGATTCACCAAAATAGGTTGCAAATGTTCATCTGTCAGTGCTAGCATTCAATGGGGAAAGGAGAGACTTTTCAACAAATAGTGTTGGAACAACTGGATATGCACATGCAAAAGAATAAAATTGGACCCTAGCCTTACACCACATACAAAAAGTAATTCAGGGGCTTCCCCGGTGGCGCAGTGGTTGAGAGTCCGCCTGCCGATGCAGGGGACACGGGTTCGTGCCCCGGTCCGGAAAGATCCCACATGCTGCGGAGCGGCTGGCCCGTGAGCCATGGCCGCTGAGCCTGCGCATCCGGAGCCTGTGCCCCGCAGCGGGAGAGGCCACAACAGTGAGAAGCCCGCGTACCGCAAAAAAAAAAAAAAGTAATTCGAAATGGATCAAAAAACGTAAACGTGAGAGGTAAAATTATAAAACTCTTAGAAGAAAACATAGGAGAGAAGCTTCATGATGTTGTTCTTGGCAATTATTTCTTGTATATGACATCAAAAGCACAGGCAACAAAAGAAAAAAATGGATAAATTGGACTTCAATATTTAACACTTTTGTACATCAAAGAACAGTAGTAATAGACTGAAAAGACAATCCACAAAATGGGAGAAAATATTTGCAAATCATATATCTGATAAGGGATTAATATCCAGAATGTATAAAAAACTACTCTAAGTCAACAACAAATAAACAGGTAACCAGATTTTAAAATGAGCAAAGGACTTGAATAGGCAATTCTTCAAACAAGGCATGCAAATGACCAAAAAGCACATGAAAAGATGTTCAGCATCACTAATCATTAGGGAAATACAAGTCAAAACCACAATGAGATACCAAGTCACACCCACTAGGACGGCTACTACGAAAAAACAGTTAAGTACAAGTGTTGGCAATGATGTGGAGTAATTGGAACTCTTGTGCGTTACTGGTGGGAATGTAAAATGGTACAGCTGCTGTGGAAAAGAGTTTGGCAATTTTTCAAAAAATTAAACATAGAATTACAATATGATCCAGCAATTCCATTTCTGGGAAGATAACACCAAAAGGCTTGAAAACAGGATCTCAAAGAGATATTTGCATCCCCATGTGTGTTACAGCATTATTTACAATAGCCAAAAAGTGGAAGAAACCCAGTGTTTGTTGACAGATGAATGAATAAGCAAAATATGGTATGTGTATATATACTATAGAGTATCGTTCAGCCTTAAAAAGGAAGGAAATTCTGAAACATGCTACAACATGAATGAATGTTGAAGACATTGTGCGAAGTGTAATAATTCAGTCACAAAAGGTCAAATGCTACTCAGCCATTAAAAAGAATGAAATAATGCCATTTACAGCAACATGGATGGACCTAGAGATTGTCATACTGAGTGAAGTAAATCAGTCAGAGAAAGAGAAATATCATATGATATCCCTTATATGTGGAATCTAAAAAGAAATGACACAAATGAACATATTTACAAAACAGAAACAGACTCACAGACTTAGAGAACGAACTTATGGTTACCGGGGGGAAGGATGGGGGGAAGGGATAGTCAGGGAGTTTGGGATCAACATGTACACACTGCTATATTTAAGATGGATAACCAACGAGGACCTACTGTACAGCACAGGGAACACTGCTCAATGTTATGTGGCAGCCTGGATGGGAGGGGGGTTGGAGGGAGAATGGATACATGCATATGTATGGTTGAGTCCCTTTGCTGTGCACCTGAAACTATTACAACATTGTTAACCAGCTATACTCCAATATAAAATAAAAAGTTAAAAAACAAAGGTCAAATACTGTATGATTCCACTTATATGAGGTACCTAGAGTAGTTAAATTTGGACATTGACAGACATTACAATTGTTGCCAGGGGCTGAAGGTGGAATGGAGATGTCTAGTTACTGTTTAATGAGTACAAAATGTCAATTTGAGAAGATGAAAAGACTTCTGGAGATGATGGCTGCACAACAAAGTGAATATACTGAATGCCACCGAACTTCAAATGGTAAGTTTTATGTTATGTATTTTTTATACCATAAAAAGAGAAAAAAGACAGCTGGATCCTCATATCTGTTTCTACATTTAATCATTTGAAATATGTTGTTTTGGTTGATGTTTCTGAAGAAAATCTGTCTTCATATAGATACATAGTTGGAAAAAAGAATCCTTTAATAAGTCTTCTCTTGTAATTGTGAATATTCTTCTTTGATACCCCACCAAAACTTGATGAGATTAGTTGCAATGTAGAATCTGAAACCATATTCATATACTTTTGGTTTTTACACCACAATCTGTTAGTCTGTCTCACTCTCCAAATGGATCTTGAACTCATGTATGACTTTGTAATGTCACACACTGGCCATTTGGAAAATATCTGTTTACTGAGTTACCTAACTCAGTGGGTCCTAAATGGGTATGATTTTACCCTCTAGGAAATATTTGGCAATGTCTAGAAATATTTGGCAATATGTGACAATGGTTGTCACACGCTGGGGTTGCTACTGACATCTACTGGGTAGAAGCCAGAGATACTGCTAAACATTTTAACAATACATAACAAAGGATTATATAGCTCCAAATGTCAATAGTGCTGAGGTTGGAAAACCCTAGTTTATTTAATGCTGATATATTTCATTATGCAATATAAAAATTTGTGTTTGTTAATATCATCACTAGTCTTTTTGGGAAAGTTTGTAAGTATTAGGAAGTTGTCAAGATAGTGGATACAAGTTCTCCAAAAACTTTAAAGTTCAAATTTTATCATTTACAACATATATTTTCAGTTATTTTCCTTCATTCTATAAAGCACTCTTCATTCATTTTCAAGAAACTGTCTTAGAAATAACCAAGTCTAAAAAACTAGTATTTGTCAGTTGTTTTTGCAGTTGAAATTGGTGTTCCATAAAATAAGGAGTTACTATTTCTTACAATCACATAACTTGTTTTCGCACTTGTATACGGTATAAATGCTTTATGGTACTCACTACCTTGATTAAAGTAGCAGCAGTTTTAGCCACCATTGCTTTTGACCCATCATTGCAAATGTCAACACAGTGGAAAAAGCAAATTACCTTAGTATTATTAGAAAAAAAAGTTGACCATACGGGCCCCCTGAAAGAGAGTCAGGGATCCCCAGGGGCCCATGGACCATACTTTGTAAACTTCTACTCTAGATTTATGTGAAAGAAGTAAACCCCTATTTGTTTAAGGCACCATTAATTAGGTTTTAAAAAATAAGATAACTTGAATCTTTAGTTTTCAAACCGTCTTCTGCAGACTTGCCAAAAAGTCAGCAGTTACACAGAGATACTCTTATTTTTTAAAAATTCCTCTTTTTTTCAAAAGTTACTGAGATATAATTGACAAATAGAAGTTGTATATATTTAAGGTGCATAATGTGATGTTTTGATATACATATACATTGTGAAATGATTACCACAATCAAGCTAACATATCCATCACCTCACATAGTTACCACTGTGTGCGTGTGTGTGTGTGTGTGTGTGTGTGTGTGTGTGTGTGTGTTGGGGGGAGGAGAATGCTTAAGATCTACTCTTAGCAAATTTCAAGTATAAAATACAGTATTGTTAATTATAGTCACCATGCTGTATGTACATTAGATCTCTAGAATTTTTTCATCTGTATAACTGAAACACAAGACTCTTAAATTTATAGTAATTTACTTCAAATTCTGAGGTAGGATAAGTATAAGAAGTTAAGAAATAACCCTTTTTCAGTGGTTTCAGTGTTTACTGTTGGATTGCAATTAAAGCTCGGAAATCACTGCGATACCCACCATTATTGTTCTACTAAATAATATAGAACCTTCATATATACTAGACTAGAGTAAACCATACCATAGAACAAAACACTACCTGTAGTAGAAAACACTATTTACCATTAGGGAAAAAATGAGGTAAATCTATATACTAAAGTGGAATAATCCTCAGGATATATCAAGTGAAAAGACCATGGTACAGAGCAATTCTTTAATTCTGTTTGCTTTTCTCTTTGCTATGCTTATATATAAGATTTCCCTTTAAAACATGCCTCATAGTCTCAGTATCTTTGTGTTATACTCAAAAGTAGGATAGCATGTCCTTCTCAGGCAGTGTTGCTTAGAAATCAGCACAGCTTGCTCTCTTGTACCTCTCCTCCCTTGTTCCAAACTGTTGCAAACACAGTGAATATTTGGTCCAGAACTGGGGACAGTAGAAAGAACACCAGTGTTGGAGTCAGTTCAGACCTGTGTCTGCCGCATAGCTGAAATCTCGAGCAAGTAAGTTACTTAATTTTTTTGATTCTGAATTTTCTCTTTTAGCGTATGGCAATGAAAATATATGTATTTCATATCTATTATGAGAACTAAAGGAGATAGAGCACATCAGCACTCAGCACAACGCTTCATAAATTACAACTATCATTAATTTAGTTCCTTGTCTAAGGGAGTCGTTTAGAGTTTTAGAAGCTCTGCTTTCGCAATTCTCCTTCAATAAGTACACTCTAACACCTCAGCCTCCCCTGATAAGCTACTCTGGAAAGTTAAGTAATTATAAGTGTCTTCCTGGTTCTTTTAGCACTTTTTAAGAAGGAAGGGGGGTGATATAGGAGTATAGGATTAAGAGCCACAAACAACTACCTATAAAATAAATAAGCAGCAGAGATATATTGTACAGCACAGGGAAATATAGACATTATTTTGTAATAACTTTAAATGGAGTATAATTTATAAAAATATTGAATCACTGAAAGCAATATACTATTAGTTGTACACCTAAAACTAATATACTATTGTAAATCAACTATACTTCACTAAAGAAAAAGTGAAAAAGAAAAGCAAAATTCCCTATTTCCGTTTCTCAAGCCCAGAGAGTTCTTTAAAGAAGAACAATACTCTTTGTCCTTTTGATTTCAAAAGCGAGTTTACCTTTCTTTAGATGCTTTTTATATGTTTATGATTAAATGTATTACTGTACATTATAAGTTGAGTATTATTTATTATATAGAAGCCTGTCTAGCAAAGCAGCCACAATTGAAAACAGGTTAACAGTGTGGACTGAAAGCCAAAACCAGGGATAATGTCTATACTAGGCTCCCTTATTGATCTAAATTATATTGTAGGAAAGTAGCCTTTTAAAGTAATCTTTTAAAGGTTTTTGTTTCTTTATTTTCAGCTCCTTCAGTCTGACATGGCAGAAAAACCAATGCGTATGTCCACACAAATACCCGATGATGAAGATATAGTTGAGTATATCTTTCAAAGAGAATTCTCCTTTTTGTCCTTAACAAAATTGTGTAGCTTCAAAATATTGACTCAGTAAACTGATATAGACCTAGATGGTAAAGACTTATGTTTGGACATGAATTAACTTTTATACTGATTGGAGTTAAATATCAATGATCGTTTAAATAACTGATGCATGTTTCTTGCATCTGCAGACATTTTTAGTAGTACAAAAGACTATTCCTATTTAACACCAAAGAATAACAAATGAAAATTCCAGAACCTCCCAGTAGATGAGGAGAATAATGCTACTTTGATATGTTTGTGGACCTTTAGATACTGATAATAAAAAACTTTTAAATGAAGTTATTTTAGGAAGTGGCTGGGTGGCTGCTTTTTTATTACTTTACTGAGTGGGAGATTGAACCAAGTTCCATTTTAAGACGCGTCTCTGTACTAGGGAAAACATAGTAATTCACATAAAATTTTACCCTAAAAGAGAGAGTAGCATATCTGAATGGGTGAAAACTGAGTTTTAGAACTATTTTTGACCAAAATAGATACATGAACAGATACATGAATATTGAGCTATGTTAAGTAGTGTTTGTTTATGACTTAATAACTAATGGCTCTCTTTTCGGTGTTTTCCTCCAATCATGCATGGTTTTCTGTATCTTCGTTTGAACCATCAAACGATCATATTTTTTCTCTTCTCTGTCTCAGTTACTTTTCTGAAGTGAATGGTTTATTCCACCTTTATTTTTCTATCAGCCGCACTTTAAAAATCACATTTGATCCAACTTTCATCTTCGTTGCTTTTCTGAAACTATTACTGACCCTTTCAAGTCGGGTCCCCACAAGGGTCCTCCTGCCTGGGGTCACTCGTGCCAGTGGAGTGAGACTGAGTGCGGCTCAGAAGCAAAGGAAAGTTTAGTCTTTGATTAAAGAATGGAGAGGTGTGAGCTCAAGCTCTAAAGTACACACTCTGCGGACAGGCTGTGGGCAGGCTGCTTCGTAGGGTTCCAGTCTGCAGAGGGAGGGGCGGAGTTCTCGTGGGTGCTCACGGCACCCCACCTCTATCTTGAGTTGAAGTGTTGCTCGCAGGGCTTCTCCACACGGTATGCCAAGTTGGGGTGTTGGGCCCATCGGTTCTGTGCTGGGAACTTTAATCCGAGGTGTTAAGTGCAGGCCTCTGCACACGGCCCCCTGTAGGCAAGTGAAACTAGACTTAGCGCGAAAGAAAAGTTTACAACTTCTCTTATTGTTACCGACCCTTTTGAGTCAGGGTCCAACGTGAGTCCTCCTGCCTGGTGTTATTGGAGCCAATAGAATGAGAGCCAGTTTGGTTCAGAAGCAAAGGAAAGGTTTATTCTTTGATCAAAGAATGGAGCGGTGTGAGCTCTCGCTCTAGAGTCCTCGCTCTCCTGAACAAGCTGTTTACGGGCCCGCTTTATAGGGTTCTTGTCAGCGGAGTGGGGCGGCGTTCTTGGAGGGCGACTGCAGTGCCGGGTGCAGCAGCATCTCTGCACACGGTTCACTGTCATCATCTTGAATCGAGGTGTCATGCACAGCGCTTCTCCATGTGGAGCGCCAAGTTGGGGTGTCGAGTGCAGCGGTTCTTTTTGTTGTTAATTTATTTATTTATTTTTGGCTGCGTTGGGTCTTGATTGCTGTGCACAGGCTTTCTCTAAGTTGCAGCGAGCGGGGGCTACTCTTGGCACGTCGGCCCAGTAGTTGTGGCTTGTGGGGCTCTAGAGTGCAGGCTCAGTAGTTATGGCACATGGCCTTAGTTGCTCCGTGGCATGTGGGATCTTCCCAGACCAGGGCTTGAACCCATGTCCCCTGAATTGGCAAGTGGATTCTTAACCACTGTGCCACCAGGGAAGTCCTGAGTGCAGTGGTTCTGAGCTGGGAACTCTAATCCCACACGTTAGGTGTAGGGGCTCTGCGCGTGGCCCCCTTAAGGCAAGTGAGATTAGACTAAGCACAGAAGAAGAGGTTAGACCTTATCCGATCACCTAGATTCCATCATATTTTTCCCAGGGACCCCAGTGGGCTTTGCTGGTGACAAAACTACTGTCAGAGTCCTATCTCAGTGACTAAACCACTGACTTATGCCCATCCCATATTACCTTTGGGCCCTCTGATGCATTAAATCACGGTGAATGCTCCTCTGTTTACATGGCATTAAAATCATAAAATTTTAGAATAGCTGGATCCCAAAGGCCAATTAGTCGAACTTTAATCTGATATATAAATGCTTGCTACAAACCATTTAGCAAGTAGTCTTCCAAACTTTTTTTGAACCTTTACAACTGGCAACTTAATTTATTCTCCTTTTTGAAATTAAAAATAACATTATTAAAAGAAAATTTCAAACAATAAGAAAGAGATAACAGGCCTCTCAACCTAGCTCTTTACAGGGAATAACTAATCTAATCTTTGAACAGCTTTTCATACCAGCCCATACTGATCAACCTAATTCTTTTTAATAGCTCTGTTCTTTTTTTTTTTTACATCTTTATTGGAGTATAATTGCTTTACAATGTTGTGTTAGTTTCTGCTGTATAATAAAGTGAATCAGTTATACATGTACATATATCCCCATATCCCCTCCTGCTTGCACCTCCCTCTCACCCTCCCTATCCCACCCCTCTCGGTGGTCACAAAGCACCAAGCTGATCTCCCTGTGCTATGCGGCTGCTTCCCACTAGCTATCTATTTTACATTTGGTAGTGTATATATGTCCATGCCACTCTCTCACTTCATTCCAGTTTACCCTTCCCCCTCCCCGTGTCCTCAAGTCCATTCTCTACGTCTGCGTCTTTATTCCTGTCCTGTCCCTAGGTTCATCAGGACCTTTTTTTTTTTAGATTCCATATATATGTATTAGCATACGGTATTTATTTTTCTCTTTCTGACTTACTTCACTCTGTATGACATACTCTAGGTCCATCCACCTCACTGCAAATAACTCAATTTCATTTCTTTTTATGGCTGAGTAATATTCCATTGTATATATGTGTCACATCTTCTTTATCCATTCATCTGTTGATGGACACTTAGGTTGCTTCCATGTCCTGGCTATTGTAAATAGAGCTGCAATGAACATTTTGGTACATGACTCTTTTTGAGTTATGGTTTTCTCTGGGTATATGCCCAGTAGTGGGATTGCTGGGTCATATGGTAGTTCTATTTTTCGTTTTTTTTTTTTAATTTTTATTTTATTAATTTTTTATACAGCAGGTTCTTATTAGTTGTCTATTTTATACATCTTAGTGTATACATGTCAATCCCAATCTCCCAATTCATCACACCCCACCCCCACCCCACCACTTTCCCCCCTTAGTATCCATACGTTTATTCTCTATATCTGTGTCTCAATTTCTGCCCTGCAAACCAGTTCATCTGTACCATTTTTCTAGGTTCCACATATATGCGTTAATATACGATATTTGTTTTTCTCTTTCTGACTTACTTCACTCTGTATGACAGTCTCTAGATCCAACCACGTCTCTACAAATGACCCAATTTCGTTCCTTTTTATGGCTGAGTAATATTCCATTGTATATATGTACCACATCTTCTTTATCCATTCATCTGTTGATGGACACTTAGGTTGCTTCCATGTCCTGGCTATTGTAAATAGAGCTGCAGTGAACATTTTGGTACATGACTCTTTTTGAGTTATGGTTTTCTCTGGGTATATGCCCAGCAGTGGGATTGCTGGGTCATATGGTCATTCTATTTTTAGTTTTTTTAAGGAACCTCCATACTGTTCTCCATAGTGGCTGTATCAATTTACATTCCCACCAACAGAACACTCACTTTTATAAGGAAAGGGGCTTCACAACTCATCTTCTGGCTCTAGTTTCCTCTCCAGGCCACTGTCATGCTAGTGCCTTATTCATCTTTTTGAAATGCTTCTTCCTTCTACTATTCTCTGGCTCTCTGGCTCTAGCCACTGCCCATTACCATTTAGATAAAATCCATATTCCTTAGCCTCATATTTAAAACTCTCTATTGTTGGGGTCCTTTTTTGGCCTCTTGTTCATAATACCTCCCTCCTTCATATAAATCTTATCCTGTCTTCAAGAGCCAATCTGCCATCTTCTAAGATTATTTTTAACTACTCCATGCCACCGCCATCTATCCTTCTTCCAAATTCCTATATTAGGTTTTGACTTTTCTGTAATTTTGGTACTTAGTAGGATATTAATAGATATTTTAACTTTCTCTTCATGGCTTTTATTCTATTGAAATTGTAGGCTCTTCATAAATAAGACTCTTTGACTTATAGAACATCAGAGTGTGAAAGAATTTTAAGCTCTCCTGATCAAATGTTCTCATTTTACAGAAGAGAAAACAGGCACCAGTGACTGTCCCAAAGGCTCACAACGACTAGTGACGTTTCTTATTCAGCTACCTTTCCCCATACCACTGGGGAAAAAAGTTCAGTGAATACAGGGTAAACATCAGGGCTTGTCAGAGCTTGTAGAGTCCTTTTATAAATTTACAGACTATAACTTTATGTACAGTATCCCATTTGCTAGATGTAGTCTGTGTGTCCTTGCTATCATGAGGGATTGAAATAATGTATGATTTGCATTTCAGTTTCATGTGAATGCATGTGAAATAATCCTTTTAATAGTAGGTTCATATATTTTTATATCTCTACCTTGTTTATTTCTTAATTTGCTTTATTTGTGCTTTGTTTGTGGATGATGCAAAGTTGAATTCAAGAACGAGACTTGAAAGATCACAAATTCCAAATTAGTAGAATCTGAAATATTTAAGTTCTCTACATAGATTATTTTGGAATTTTATAAAAGTAAATATTATAAGAAAGAACTTTTGGCCCATCAGAAGACATTTGTTAAGTAATAGTGATGATTCTATGGAAACCCCTGCTTGTTCTATCGATATTTGCTCTGTGGGTGAAAACTCAGTGTTCATGAGGCCAAGGTTTCTGGTCTGTTCCTGATAAGAAAATGGGCTATATTTTGTTCTATGGACACACAAAGCACTTTGATCTGGTACCTCCCTAAGCTACAGTTTTTAAAATGAGAGAAGCCTGCCACAAGGGGGTCTAGGACAGAGAGGACAGTAGAGTGTCCAAATCTTTTATTGTTACATATAATCTTCAGATTATATGGGTCAGAATGTTCTCTTTTGAGTAGAGAAGTCAAAATCTACCACCATATATAAATGCTGTCTTCTAAGAGCACTAGTAGTTACAAACTGAAAATTTTTATTATTTCTTATTTGATTGTATTTTCAGTTTAGTATTGCTAAATACACTCTCTTTAAATATAAAATCCCCATGGAATTTTTACTAATTAATTCTTGGTTGATTCCTGGATTCTTGGTTGAGACCAGATAGGACCCGGGTAGGCTCCTATCCCTACCATTCACTCTTCATTTAGCATGCACTAATTCAACCAAAAGCTATTGAAAGCCTACTGTGAGCTGGGAGTTAATGATATAAAATGAATAAAATTCTATCTCAAAGAGCTCAAAGTGTATTGAACTCTGTCTTTGGGTAAATCATGTAAACTGTTTGGATCTTAATCCCTTATTTTAACATAAGAGGATTAAATGAATTCTAATACTAATCATAGTGAAACTATTAATACAAATGTTTCCTTATATCATTGTGTCTATAATATTATAATGCTTATGGAAAAAGAAATAGCATAATTTAATTTCTATGCAAAGAGTGTTTTTAAAAAAATCTTTGAAGCATATTCTTATTTAGGGCTACCAACTCTGTGTTTTCTTTGTTAAAAATTTTTTTTTAATAATTTCATATTTTTGACCACACTATTCAAAATAGTTATGCTAAAAACATGATATAGTAAACCTATTTTACTCTTACTACTGAACTCAATTAAAAGTCCCATAGCAGGGTGATTCAGGAAGGGGTAGGCATGTAGAAAGGAACATGAAATTGGAATATGAAGAACAGCAATCTCATAGTTAATAATTTTGATGCTCAAATATGCAACATTTGGCCAGTAGGTACCATTTAAACAGATTCTCCTGTGCTTTTAAAATTACATTTGAATATATATGGGCTGAAAGAACATCTTAATATTAATGGTTTTTCCAATGTGTAAACATGATATATATTTCCATTTATTTAGTTCAATCTTAATCGCTCTTATCATTCTTTTGTAGTTTTCAGTGTAAATGTCTTGCATATCATTATGATACTTGATATTATTTCTATCATTTTGAATTAATCAAGACTTGTCTTGTGGCTTAATATATGATCCACCTTAGAAAATATTTTGTGTGCACCTGAGAAAAATGTGTAGTAGGCAGCTGTTAGATGGAACTTTCTGTATATGCCTAGTAGGTCCATTCAGTCTATTGCATTGTTCAAATCTGCTGTTTCCTTATTGTTTCTCCATCTGGATGATGTATCCATTGTTGAGAGTGGGGTATTCAAGTCCCCAGCTACTACTGCATTGCTATTTCTTTCTCCTTTTAGTTCTGCTCGTATTTGCTTTACATATTTAGGTACTGAGTGCATATTTATAATAAATACATCTTCTTGATAGGTTGTCCTCTTTATAATTATAACTTAGTCTATCTTGTCTGAAATAGGTATAGCCTTTGCTTTATTTTGGTAACCATTTGCTTGAAATATCTTTCTCCATCCCTTTACTCTCAGTCTGTTGTGTTCTTAAAGTTATTCTCATGTAGGCAGCATATCATTTGATTTTTTAAAATCCATTCAATCTTCTATGACCTTTTATTGGAGAATTAATTCACTTACCTTTAAAACAATTATCAATAGGTAAGGACTTACTATTGCCATTTTGTTAATGATTTCTGATTGTTTTGTAATTGCTTTGTTCTTTACTTGTTATCTTGCTGTCTTCCTTTGTGATTTGATGACTTTTTTTGGTGGTATGCTTTGACTCCTATATCATCATCTTTCATGTATCTAAAATTACCTATCACTTCATCCATTAAACCCATTTTTTCTGTAGATTCTTATACATGTTCATAATAGTTATAGTATTTGTCTGCCAATTCCAATATCCTCATTGTGTGGGTATTTCTATTGATTGTGTTTTTCCTTGGCTATGAGACAGATTTTTTTCTGCTTCTTCAAATCTAGTAATTTTGATTATGCATTGAGCATTGTGGATGGTATTGTAGAAAGTCTGAATTCTATTATTATATTTCTCTAAAGAGTATTGAATTTTGTTTTAGCAGGCAGTTAGATTACTGGCAAGTCATTTGGACACTGTTGAGTCATGATACTCTTTGTAAAGATGGGTTTATCTTAGTTATACCCTTTGACTTGGGAGTAACCCTTTGACTTAGAACATAATCCTAAATCCTATAGCAAGTCCTTTTACAAATTTAAATAAAAAGTCCGAAGTGTTTATCTAAAGTGTTGACCAATCTTGTCTAACTTGGAAGAAATGTAAACTCCAAACTCTGTCTCCTCGGGTCTTCCCAGGACCACTGCTGAAATACCAGCTTAGCACTTTTGGAATGCCAACTCTTCTCTCCATTGCCACTGAGCTCTTTGTAGCCATGCCTGCACGTGCAGAGTGAGACTCAGCCAAGTGTTCTAAAGTTTGCAGATTTGGATCTCCCCACTCTGTGGCCTGCTCTTCCAGCATTTCTTTCTCAATATCCCAGTATTTTGGCAGCCCAACTTCTGACCTTAGACTTCCCAGCTCAAGATTGTCATTCTGCTTGAGCTCTGCTTCCCAAGTTTCTCATTTACTGGGGAGTCACTTCAAGGGAATATATGGATAAACCTAGTTTCACCTCTTATGCTAACCTTATTTCCAGCGTGATTTATTCTTGTTTCTGCCTCCTTTTTCCCTCCCAGTGCCTTCAAACAGTCCTTTTTTTTTTTTTTTTGGCCGCACCATGCGGCTTGAGGGATCTTAGTTCCCCGACCAGGGATTGAACCCGGGCCACGGCCATGAAAGCCCAGAATCCTAACCACTAGGCCACCAGGGAACTCCCCAAACAGTTGTTTCTAATTGTTGATGTAAGGAAAGGTAAAATGCTATAAGTTACTCTATCACCAAAAGCTAGGAGTGTACACACAATTTCACACCTTACTTTTTTAACTTAATATTTTCATGTATTTTTCAATTTATTAAAGCATTCTTCATAAATATCTTTTAAAATGACTTAAGAATGCCCCAGTGTGTGCGTGAAAAAATATAGTATCATTTACTTGGATATTCTATTTCAGGGAGTCATATATTTGGATGTTAGATAGCTACAGTGAACACTTTTATGCATAAAGCATTTGTGAAATTTTCTAGTTGTTTGGGAGAGATTTCTAGGGGTGAGATTAGTGTAGATTGTTAAGCATTCTTTGAATTATTTTTCCACCTTTTAAAAAATAATCAGTTGGTAAATTTATGTATAATATTGTTGGATTTCTAGTTTTCTAGGTTGGTATTATCAGCAATGGATTCCTTTAACAATTTGATATAACACAAGTTCTCAGAGGGCATATAAGAAATTTGAAGTCAAAGTTTTTAGTTGCTTCTTAAAAAATTCAAATTAACTTTGATTTCCTTACATATATTAACATATATTGGGTTTCCTGAATATATTACCACACTGAAACGGAGTGAAAGAATGTTGTTTCCTTTTTTTCTATAAAAATAATTTATTATTGTATAGTAACATACTAGGCTTTCTTGTGGTACTTCTGTAATTTCCTATTTTTAAGTTTAGAAACATAGTCTGAGTGTGATCAGAGATAGAGTCACTATAAAAACGATGACAAAAATCTGTGTGTCTGGATAAAGATTTCTCTTCTCACAAATTTACTTCATTTGTGTCTTATCTGAGGTATGATGATCAAATGATAATCAATTCCATTTCTTTGACATATTATTATAGTCATATTTTCAAATGACATTTTCTATTCTAATTAATATATTTGTATTTGTTTTTTTCTCTAAGCAAAAAGAAGATAATATCCGTTGCTTAACTACGCTTGGTCATTTTGGTTTTGATTGTTTGCCTCAACAACTGGTGAACAAATCTGTTCAACAAGGGTTCTTTTTTAATATTCTCTGTGTGGGTAAGTGCCAAACCCCTCACATGAATTATTTCCTAATTTTCCTAAATGCTCATTTCAACTTATCGTAAGCAGCATAACACTGGTGCTGTTAATTTAAGACTATGTCTTCATGTTTGTATTGGTTTGTATCTTTAGTCATGTTACTTAGACATTTTTTTCTTTAAGTGTTTCAGTGCTTTTCAAAATCCGATATAGCTTTGTGTATATTATCTTTCTATATTATGTAATGATGGAGGGAGTCAAGAGTAGCATGTATACTTTCAAGGATATTCCAGTCTTTAAAGTGTTTGGGACCCTTTAAACCATCCTAGAGGGTCAGGGTGTTACTTCTTCTCAGACATCTTATGCCCCTATGATGTATCTATGTTTATACAGGGGAAACTGGGATTGGAAAATCAACATTGATCGACACACTGTTCAATACTAATTTGAAAGACAAAAAATCCTCACATTTTTACCCAAATGTTAGACTTAAAATTCAGACATATGAACTTCAGGAAAGCAATATTCAATTGAACTTAACTGTTGTGAAAACAGTGGGGTATGGTGATCAAATAAACAAGGAAGGCAGGTGAGTGGTTTTTTATTTTAATTTAAAAATTATTCTTATTTCAAGGAACTTACTTTCTTTCTCCATGTATTAAAAAGTAATAGTCTTCTACGGGCTTCCCTGGTGGCGCGGTGGTTGAGAGTCCGCCTGCCGATGCAGGGGACACGGGTTCGTGACCCGGTCCGGGAAGATCCCACATGCCGCGGAGCAGCTGGGCCCGTGAGCCACGGCCGCTGAGCCTACGCGACCGGAGCCTGTGCTCCGCAACGGGAGAGGCCACAACAGCTAGAGGCCCGCGTACCGCAAAAAAAAAAAAAAAAAAAAAAAGTAATAGTCTTCTAGAATATATATATGTATATGTATATATACATGTACATATATATATATAACTGAGTCACTTTGCTGTACAGCAGAAATTAACACAACATTGTAAATCAACTATATTTCAATTAAAAAATAATAAAATGGCTCTATTGTAATAGACGGCATGCAGTTGGATCTTTTTTACAGCCACCCCTGCTTTATTTTCATTTCCACTTTCATGGTATATCTTTTTCTATTTCTTTACTTTGGGCCTATGTGTGTCCTTAATGCTGAATAAGTCTCTTGTCAGCAGCAGATGGTTGGGTTTTATTTATTTATTTATTTTGTTTGTTTGTTTGGTTTTTTTGCTGTATGCGGGCCTCTCACTGTTGTGGCCTCTTCCATTGCGGAGCACAGGCTCCGGACGCGCAGGCTCAGCGGCCATGGATCATGGGCCCAGCCGCTCCACGACATGTGGGATCTTCCCAGACTGGGGCACGAACCCGTGTCCCCTGCATCGGCAGGAGGACTCTCAACCACTGCGCCACCAGGGAAGCCCCGGGTTTTATTTTTTTAATCCATCTAGCCAACTGTGCCTTTTGATTACTGAGTTCAACTCATTTATATTTAGAATAATTATTGAGATGTAAGGACTTACTACTGCCATCTTATTAATTGTGTTCTGGTTGTTTCGTAGTTCCATTATTTAGTTTTTTTCTCTGTTTCTTTCTGTCTTTGTAAATTGGTGATTTTTTGTGCTGGTATGTTCTGATTTCCCTTTCTTTATCTTTTATGAATCTACTCTAGGTTTTTGCTTTGTGGTTGTCATGAAACTTACATGAAACATCTTACAGATAAAACTGATAGGTGGTTTACTTTGCTCGCATAAGAAAATTCACCCTTTTGCTCCCTATTTTATATTTTGAGGTCACAAATTTACCTTTTTATATTGTATATTCTTTAACAAATTACAGTACTATAGTTATTTTTAATACTTTTGTCCTTAACCATTATACTCTAGTTAAGTTGTTAACATGCTATCTTATCACAGATTAGATTTTTTAAAATCTGTATATTTGCCTTTACCAGTGTGTTATATACTTTTGTACATCTTCATGTTCTCATTAGTGTCTTTTTGCTTCTGTCTGAAGAATTTCTTAAAGATTTTCTTGCAAGGCAGCTCTAGTACCACTGAACTTTCTCAGCTTTTCTGTTGTTGTTTGGGAAAGTCTTATTTCTCCTTCATTTCTGAAGAATAACTTTGCCAAACAGAGTATTCTTGGCTGGCAATTTTTATATTTTGTTATTTTTCTCTCTCCTGGCCTGTAGGTCTTTGCTGAGAAATCTGCTGATAGCCTAATGGGGGTTTCTTTATAGGTTACACTTCTTTTTTCTCTTGCTGCTGTTAGGATTCTCTATTTGTCTTTGATTTTTTTTTTTTTTTTTTGCGGTACTCTCACTGTTGTGGCCTCTCCCGTTGCTCAGCACAGGCTCCGGACGCGCAGGCTCAGCGGCCATGGCTCACGAGCCCAGCCGCTCCGCGGCATGTGGGATCTTCCCAGACCGGGGCACGAACCCGTGTCCCCTGCATCGGCAGGCAGACTCTCAACCACTGCGCCACCAGGGAAGCCCCTGTCTTTGATTTTTGATAGCCTCATTATAAGGTGTCTTGAGAAGGTCTTTATGCATTGAGATATATGGTGATCTATTAGGTTTGTAAACTTAGATGGCTAAGTGTCTCCCAAAATTTGTGAAGTTCTCAGCTATTCTTTCTTTTTTTTAAGTTAATTTTTCCTGGAGTATAGTTGCTTTATAATGTTGTGTTAGTTTCTTGCTGTAGAGCAAAATGAATCAGTCATACGTATACATATATCCCCTCTTTTTTAGATTTCCTTCCCGTTTAGGTCACCACTCAGCTATTCTTTCTATTTATTTATTTGTTTGTTTTTTTTGTTTGTTTGTTTATGGCTGTCTTTGGGTCTTCGTTGCTGTGTGCGGGCTTTCTCTAGTTGCAGTGAGCGGGGGCTGCTCTTCATTGCAGTTCTCGAGCTTCTTCTCATCGTTGTGGCTTCTCTTGTTGCGCAGCATGGGCTCTAGGTGCATGGGCTTCAGTAGTTGTGGCTCGCGGGCTCAGTAGTTGTGGCTCACAGACTCTAGGGTGCAGGCTCAGTAGTTGTGGCACACGGACTTAGTTGCTCTGTGGCATGTGGGATCTTCCCGAACCAAGGCTCAAACCCGTGTCCCCTGCATTGGCAGGCAGGTTCTTAACCACTGCGCCACCAGGGATGTCCCTATTCTTTCTTTAAATAAACTTTCTGCCCTTTTCTTCCTTTCCTCTCAGTATGGAACTCCAACTATTCTAATATTTATATATTTTTGAAGTCCCTTAGATCATATAGGCTTTCTTCATTCATTTTCATTCTTTGCGTCTTTATTTTCCTCTGCTTGAGTTATTTCAAAGTTCCTATTCTCTAGCACACTGATTCTATTTTCCATTTGGTCTCTTCTGCTGTAGATGCTCTCTATTGCATTTTCTATTTCATTCACTGAATTTTTCAGTCCCAGAATTTCTGTTTGGATTTTTTTTTTTTAAGATTTCTATCCCTTTCTTAAGTTTCTAATTTTGCTCATACATTGTTTTTCTGATTTTGTTGAATTGTCTTTATGTATTTTCTTGTATCTCATTGAGTTTCCTTAAAACAATTATTTTGAAATCTTTTTCAGATAGATTGCAAAATTCTGTGCCTGTGATTCAGTTATTAGAGGATTATTATTATCTTTTGCGGGTGACATGTTTTCTTGATTCTTCACATTCCTTGGAGTTTTGCATTGCTGCTTTTGCATTTGAAGTAGCAGACAGCTCCTCAAATCCTTTACTAGTTGCATTTAGGTGGATGTACTGTTTATTCGTCCTGTTGTATCTGGGAGCTTTCTCTGACCTTGTATGGACAGCCCAGCTCCACAGTTCTTGCTCCCTGTTGTGGCAAAATTCTTAAGCCTTTATGCCTTCTCTGATTCTTACAACTCTCCTGGCTGGCTTCTAGGAACTTCTTTTTTTCCTTTCAGAAAGTGGTGCTATAGCTCAAAATTTCCAGAAAGTGGTTTCTCTTGCTCACAGATTCTGGTCTGATTTTTCTGAGCACACTCCATTTACCAGATCTCACTCTTGCCATCACATGCAGGAGTGTGCACACAGCCTGCTGCAGAGTGTGGGGAGGTGTGGGTTTACACGGGGCACTGGGAGTATGCATGCGGGAGATCATCAAGTGAGGTTCTCCCAGAGGCTAATGGCTGAGTTTCCTGCTGAAGTCCTGAGCTTGGTCAGCATGTCCCTTTAATGCCCTTTGATATTCTTATCTACCTCTTTCCTGGTGTCCTTTTGTCCCTAGTCATGGAGTTCCGGCTTCAGTATTCTAGGTGCTGCTGGAGAGAAATGGTTTTCTCCAACAATGTCCTGCACAGCCAGGCACTGGGTGCTGGGCACTCACTCACAGCCTCCCATTCTCTTGTGGGAGAGGTTACTGATGACTATTTCAGCCCTGTGCTGTGTTGTTTTGGGGGAGCATTGACACTGGCGAAATTCCTCTTACCCTCTCCAGCGCATCCAAATTCTTTTTTATTCTCCATGAAGTGCTGGAATCTGCCATATGGATTGCTGAACTTCTACAGGTCTCTCCCATCTGTGGGTATGTGTCCAAGTCAGCACACTTCAATTTTTCCACGACTGTATGCAAGAGGGTGTGGCAGGTTCACTGGCTCCTGCTGGTTCCACAGCCTGTATGGACATCTGTCTCCCTATTGCCATACAGTTGGGCAAGGTTCCTCCTGGTTCCCTGGCATGTGATGCTGTGTCCCATCTCCCACAGAGGTACTTTTGTTTGTGGGTGGATCCAATTATTAGCTGTTAAAAAGGGGGGCAAAAGGAGAGATGTATTCACTGTCATGATACTGGTGGCACTCTTAAAATTTACATACAGTAAGACTCAATTTTTGTGGTGTATATTTCCGTAGGTTTTAAAAAATGCATAGAGTTTATACCCACCATCTTAGTTGTGACATAGAACAGTCCTGTCACATCCAAAAATTCTCTTGTGCTTTAGTCTCTTTATCCTTGTGCTGATACCATCCTGTATTAATTATTTTACTTCATACATAGTAAGACGTGATATATGAAGAATATATCTCCTTCATTTTTTTTTCAGTATGTCTTGAGCATTCTTGGTTCTTTGCACTTACACATATGTATACATATAAAAAATTTGTTTTCTGATTTGAACTTCATTGAACTGATAGATCATTTTTCCTTTTCTATAAACAAGAGGACTTTTTGTTGCTTTGTAACAGCTTGTAGCTGTTATCTTTGTAAGGACATATTATGCACATTTTATCACTGTGGAAAACTAGTGAGTATACATATTAACTAGATATTAAATGGTAAAAGTGCAGACATCAGATGATATTAATCTGTTATGCTAAATGTTTAAATAATCATTTTTTCAGCTACCAGCCGATAGTTGACTACATAGATGCTCAGTTTGAGTCCTATCTTCAAGAAGAATTGAAAATTAAGCGTTCCTTTGTTGACTACCATGATTCCCGGATCCACGTGTGCCTTTACTTCATTTCACCTACAGGACATTCTCTGAAATCCCTTGATCTATTAACCATGAAGAACATTGACAGTAAGGTGCGTTCGGTAAATCTATCAACCTATCAAGATTTGATACTTATTGTGAAATAATACAAATCTTGAAGGCATTTGCACACAGAGAACTTGTTATTTTGTAATATGTATATATATATCTTTTTTTGTTGTTGTTAATCTTTTTTAAAAAAAATTTATTTATTTATTTATTTTTGGCTGTGTTGGGTCTTCGTTGCTGTGCACGGGCTTTCTTCATTGTGGTGCGCAGGCTCCTCGTTGTGGTGGCTTCTCTTGTTGCAGAGCACAGGCTCTAGGCACACGGGCTTCAGTAGTTGCAGCACGCAGGCTCAGTAGTTGTGTCTCATGGGCTCTAGAGCACAGGCTCCGTAGTTGTGGCACGCGGGCTTAGTTGCTCCACAGCATATGGGATCTTCCCAGACCAGGGCTCGAACCCGTGTCCCCTGCATTGGCAGGCGGATTCTTAACCACTGTGCCACGAGGGAAGTCCTTTTTTGTTAATCTTTAAAGCATTTATGTTTGTTTCCTAGGGATACCATTGCAAAATACCACAGACTTAGTGGTTTAAACAACAGAAATTAATTTTCTCACAATTCTGGAGGCTATAAGTTCAAGACCAAGGTGTCGCCAAGTTTCATTTTTTCTGAAACCTCTTTTTAGGTGGCAGATTGCCACTTTCTCACTGCGTCCTCACATGATCTTTCCTTTGTACACACAGCTGATGTCTCTGTGTGTCCAAGTTTCCCCTTTATATGAGGACACCAGTGGGATTGGATTAGGGCCTATCTTCATGGCCTTATTTTGACTTAATCACCTCTTTAAAGGTTCTATCTCCAAATACTTTGTGAGATACTGGGGTTTAGGGCTTTAAGATATGTGTGAGGGAGAAGGGGGAGACATATTCAGCCCATAATAGCATTTGATACATTTCAACCTTTCTTCCTTTCCAGAGAAATTTAATTAGAATGTGTATCAGTTAGGAAAATGAGACACAGGTTTTAAAAAATTTAATAAAATTTAAAATTTATCATGCTAAGTGAAGTAAGTTCAGACAGAGAAAGGCAAATATCATATATCACTTCTATGCAGAATCTTAAAAAAAATTGATACAAATGAACTTACAAAATAGAAACAAACAGACTTAGAGAACAGAATTTATGGTTGCCAGAGGGGAAGGGTGGGGGTGTGGGATAGATTGGGAGTCTGGGATTGACATGTACACACTGCTATATTTAAAATAGACAACCAACAAGGACCCACTGTATAGCACAGGGAACTCTGCTCAATATTCTGTAATTACCTAAATGGGAAAAGAATTTGGAAAAGAATAGATACATGTATGTGTATAACTGAATCACTTTTCTGTACACCAGAAATGAACACAACATTGTTAATCAACTATGCTCCAATCTAAAATAAAAATTTAAAAAACTTAAAAAAATTTTTTTTTTAATTTAGGGGTTTGTGATTAAATCATAATTCAGATCATGGTCATTTACCTGTAGTTTTGAAATAGAATTTACTCTATAGTACTATAAAATAATGCCATTAACGTTTACCCGGTACCACTGATGGTGTGACACATGAAGATTTCATGATCCTGGCTACTGGTTCTGTCAGAGAAAATTCAGAATATATATAATTTTTTTTTCCAACAGAGAGCAAATGTACATATGAAAGAACTTGTTATGTCACGAGATTCTTTTCTGCACTCAGCCCTGGTAAAACATGCTGTCTTCAACTTTATTCAGTTGAAGGGAGGAAGAGTTCTAAAATTGCGTTCCCTTTATCAAAGAAGGCCTGACCTTTGTTATGTATTGTTCAAACTGGAAAGAAACGTTGTACTTAATCTAAGTCACCAAGTAGTTGAAAGAACTTAGAGTTCTAGTTAAAATTAAGAGCTGTCTCAATTTCTCGATTAGTACTATATTCAATACTCAAGGACACACAGTTTTATTTTTAATTTTATGGGCAGCTGTAATCATCAAGCCATTTCCAGATACAAGAAGTTACTAATTTTTGCAAAGACCATCGCATAAAGGGTTGGGCAAGCTTGTGTCTGTCTGTTGTCTTCTCTTACAGGTTTCTAGCTCTCCTTGCAATAAGTGACTTTTGTTCCTTAAATATGAACACCTGAGGAATTATTGACATGAAGCGTTTTCATTTCTCACGTGGTAATGATTTACTATCACTGGAGGATATCTTTTCCCAGCTTTCTCACTAATACAACCCAAGACATTTATGTTAGTCTTGAATCTACCATAGCAGTTGTCTGCTTTTTACTATGCAAGGTATTATTCAAGATTTTAAAATTAGACAAAATTTTGGGGCTTCCCTGGTGGCGCAGTGGTTGGGAGTCCGCCTGCCGATGCAGGGGACACGGGTTCGTGCCCCAGTCCGGGAAGATCCCACATGCCGCGAAGCGGCTGGGCCCGTGAGCCATGGCCGCTGAGCCTGCGCGTCCGGAGCCTGTGCTCCGCAGCGGGAGAGGCCACAACAGTGAGAGGCCCGCGTACCGCAAAAAAAAAAAAAAAAAAAAAAAAATTAGACAAAATTTTGAACATCTACGTTACAATATTGAAGCCCTAGATTTTCATAAGGATTTTTTAAAAATGTACTTTGAGGAACCTAAAACAAAAGCAATAGACCTAAAACTGACTTTTATGCATTTCTACTAGATCACAGAACTTAACGTTGTGTAGCTATGATTTAACAGTAACGATTTATTTTAACAGTAATAAAACATATTTTGGAATTTTATATTGTTATTTTCTACAAAGTTTAATTATTAAGATGTAAATTCATTGAGAAGGAATGATCATATTGTAGAGCTAGGAAGAAAATTTTATGTATAAAATTTCAACTTCAAATATGCAATGTGAAATCATTTCTTTTTACAAATTACAAATGGACTTTTTTGTTAGCACGGTGCTATACACACATATACACACACTCAGCTTTTAAAGTATAGTAAAAAAAAGTCTACTATTTTTAGGTGGTCTTTGGAAAACACAAGCAGATCTACCTGCAAGGTCATCTAGGTAGAACAAGATTCTACCTAGAAAATGGGACAGTGATTAAGGTGGATTTATGGAGAAGATGATGCAAATGAATGACAGGTAGAAGGACAAAGTTGATCTGTTCTATAATTTTGATGAAAGGTCTCTTCTGACTTTTTAATACTCAGTTTAATAAGAAATCAAATTGATAATGAAATCAAATTGATCATACTTCATTTTGCTACTTACATTTTACTAACTCCAGATGTGTAAGAAAGTTTGAGAAAGAAAATTGAGGTTTCTAAACCTGAATTCTGATTAAAGATTAATCTTCAAAAGTACTGATGATTTTGGAAAGTAATTCTGTGAGGAAGTCATGATAGCCAGTGATAATCTAGTTATGAAAATTTATTGTCAGAAATTGAGGTTTTGACTGTAAATATAACAAATTAATAACAAATCCTCAATGGTGAGATTTTGTTTGCTTCTTTCTTAATAGGTGAACATTATACCACTGATTGCCAAAGCAGATACAATTTCTAAAAATGATTTACAGAAATTTAAGTGTAAGATAATGAGTGAATTGATTAGTAATGGCATCCAGATATACCAGTTCCCAACAGATGATGAAGCTACCACGGACGTGAACACCTCGATGAATGTAAGCTTCTAACTACTGAATATCAGTTCTATTTGACAGGTGGGAATGAAAGTATAATTTATAAGTAACAATATTAGTATATAGTGTCACTTGTATCTGACAAAGATACTATAAATAAGATATTTTTTTCCCAAAAGCCAGTGTGGGAAAATGTTTCACTTTCTTGATTTTGAAAAATGTTTGCTGATAATCAATTCTTTTAAAAAGCGTTTTATTGAGATATAGTTCACATACCATGTGACTCACCTGTTAGAATATACAATTTAGTGAGTTTTAGTCTATTCACAGTGTGTGCAACCATCACCACAACGAAATTTAGGACATTTTTATTTCTCAAAAAGAAATCCCATACTCTTCAGCTTTCTCACCTACTACCTGTCAGCCCTCCTCTCCACCAACCCTAGGAAACCACTAATCAACTTCTTTCTCTTCAGATTTCTCTGTTCTGGACATGTCATATGAATGGAATTATATAATATTTGGTCTTTTCATGATTTTATCAGCTATTAATGTGTCTTCCCAAGAGAAAAATTTACTCAGACCCTTTGTCTATTTTTAATTGAGCTTTTGTCTTTTTATTATTGAGTTGTAAGAGTTCTTTATATATTCTGGATACAAGTTGCTTATGAGATACATGATTTGCAAATATTTCTCCCAATCTGTTGGTCTTTCCATTTTATTTTTGGTGTGCTTTGAAACACAAACTTTTTAATATTGATGAAGTCCAGTTTATTTATTTTTATTGTTACTTGTGCTTTTGATGTCATATCTAAGAATGTTTTGTCAAATCCAAGGTAATAAAGATTTACTTATAAGTTTTCTTCTAAGAGGTTTTAAAATTGTGGTAAAATACACATAACCTGAAATTTACCACCTTAAACCTTTTAAAGCTTACAGCTGAGTGGCATTATACTTTTACAGTGTTGTGCTACTATCATTGCCACCATCTATATCCATAGAACTCTTTTCATTTTCAAAAACTGAAGCTCTGTAATAAACAATAATTCCCCATTACTCTTTCCCTCAGCCCTATGAATTTGGCTACTCAAGGTACTTCTAGTAGATGGAAATATATGATATTTGCCCTTTTATACCTGTACAAATATTTATTTGAGTCCCTGCTTTCAATTCCCTTGGGTAATGCCAAGAAGTGGAATTGCTGGATTGTATGGTAATTCTACGTTTAATTTCTTGAGGAACCGCCATACTGTTTTCCATAGTGGCTGCACTATTTTACATTCCCACCAAAAGTGTACAAGGATTCCAATTTATCCACATTCATACCAACACTTGTTACTTTCTGGGTTTTTTTTTTAAGTAATAGTTTATATTAATGGGTGTGAGGTGGTATCTCATTGTGGTTTTGATTTGCATTTCCCTAATGATTAGTAATGTTGAGCATCTTTTCATGTGCCTGTTGGCCACCTGCATGTCTTCTTTGAAAAAATGTCTATTGAGGTCTTCTGCCCTTTTTAAAAATTGGGTTGTTTGCTTTTTTTTGATGTTGAATTGTATGAGCTGTTTATATATTTTAGGTATTAACCCCTTATTAGATATATCATTTGCAAAATTTTTTTAATTCAGTAGGTTGTCTTTTCATTTTGTTGATGGTTTCCTCTGATGTGCAAAAGGTTTTAAATTAACTTAGATCCCATTTGTTTATTTTTTTTGCTTTTGTATCCTCTGCCTGAGGGGAAAGATCCAAAAAAATATTGCGACCACTTATGTCAAAGAGTGTTCTATGTTCTCTTTTAGGAGTTTTATGGTTTCTGGTCTTACATTTAGGTCTTTAATCAATTTTCTGTTTATTTTTATATATCTTATGACAAAATGTTCTAATTTCATTCCTTTACATGTAGCTGTGTAGTTATCATATAGTTATCCCAGCACCACTTATTGAAGAGACTGTCTTTTCCGCATTGTATATTTTTCTCTCCTTTGTCATAGATTAATTGGCCATATTTGTGTAGTTTTATAACTGGGCTCTTTGTTTTGTTCCATTGATCTACCTGTCTGTCTTTGTGCCAGTACCATACTATTTTGACACTGTAGTTTTATAGTATAGTCTGAAGTCAGGGAGTGTGATACCTCCAGTTTTGTTCTTTTTTCTCAAGATCGCTTTGCCTATTCAAGGACTTTTGTGGTACCATACAATTTTATTATTATTTATTCTGGTTCTGTGGAAAATGTCATGTGTATTTTGATAGGGGTTGAATTAAATCTACAGGTTATTTTGGGTAGTATGGACATTTTAACATTATTAATTCTTCCAACCCATGATTGTGGTATATTTTTTTCACTAATTGGTGTCATCTTCATATTCCTTCACCAACGTCTTATATTTTTCAGAGTATAGGTCTTTCACCTCCTCTTTTAAGCCAATTCTAGGTATTTTATTCATTTTGATGTGATTTTAAACAGGATTGTTTTCTTGCTTTCTCTTTTTGATAGTTCATTATTAGTGTATAGAAAAGCAACAGAAATCTGTATATTAACCTTTTTATGCAACTTTATTGAATTCATTTATTAGTTCCAGTAGTTTTTTGGTACAGGCTTAAAAGTTTTCTGTATATAGTATCATGTCATCTGCAAATACTGACAGTTTTACTTCTTCCCTTCCAATTTGGATGCCATTTATTTATTTATTTATTTACATCTTTATTGGAGTATAATTGCTTTACAATGGTGTGTTAGTTTCTGCTTTATAACAAAGTGAATCAGTTATACATATACATATGTTCCCATATCTCTTCCCTCTTGCGTCTCCCTCCCTCCCACCCTCCCTACCCCACCCCTCCAGGCGGTCACAAAGCACCAAGCTGATATCCCTGTGCTACGCGGCTGCTTCCCACTAGCTATCTACCTTACGTTTGGTAGCGTATATATCTCCATGCCTCTCTCTCGCTTTGTCACAGCTTACCCTTCCCCCTCCCCATATCCTCAAGTCCATTCTCTAGTAGGTCTGTGTCTTTATTCCTGTCTTAACCCTAGGTTCTTCATGACATTTTTTTCTCTGACTGCTGTGGCTAGGACTTCCAATATTATGTTAAATAGAAGTGGTGATAGTGGGCATCCTTATCTTGTTATTGATTTTAGAGGAAAAGCTTTCAGTTTTCAACATTAAGTACGATTTTACCTGTGGGTTTGTCATAAATGGCATCTATTATGTTGAGATATGTTCCCTCTACACCAACATCGATGAGAGCTTTTATCGTGAATGAATGTTGAATTTTGTCAAATACTTTTTCTACAGTTATTGAGCTGATCATGAGATTTTATCCCTTGATTTGTTAATATGGTGTGTGTCACACTGATTGATTTGCAGATATTGGGCCATCCTTGCATCCCTGGAATAAATCAGACTTGATCATGGTTTATGAGTCTTCTTATACATTGTTGAATTTGGTTTCCTAATATTTTGTTGAGGATTTTTGTTCCTATATACATCTAAGATGTTGGCCTGTCATTTTCTTTCTTTTTTTTTTTTTTTTTTGCTGTGTCTTTGGTTTTAGTATCAGGGTAATGGTAGAGTTGTAAATGAATTTGAGAGTGTTCCCTCTTCTTCAGTTTTTTGGAGTAGCTTGAGAAAGATAGGTATTAGCTCTTCTTTATATGTTTAGTAGAATTCCCATATGAGGCTGTCTGGTCCTGGATTTTTGTTTGCTAGGAGTTTTCTGATTACTGATTCAATTTCACTACTAAATATTGGTCTGTTCAGATTATATATTTCTTCCTGGTTCAGTTTTGGGAGATTATATTTTTCTAGGAATTTATCCATTTTTTCTAGGTTGTCCAATTTATTGGCTTATAATTATTCATAGTATTCTCTTATGATTTTTTAATTTCTGTAATATTCATTGTAATTTCTCCTCTTTCACTTATTATTTTGTTTATTTGGGCCCTCTCTCTCTCTCTTTTTTTTTCTTTTTTTGTGGTACGCGGGCCTCTCACTGTTGTGGCCTCTCCTGTTGCGGAGCACAGGCTCTGGACGCACAGGCTCAGTGGCCATGGCTCACAGGTCTAGCCGCTCCGCAGCATGTGGGATCTTCCCGGACCAGGGCACGAACCCGTGTCCCCTGCATCGGCAGGCGGACTCTCAACCACTGCGCCACCAGGGAAGCCCTCTCTCTCTTTTTTATAATCAGCCTGGCTAAAGGCTTGTCAATTTTGTTTACCTTTTTAAAAAACAAGCTTTCCATGACCAGGGTCACAAAGATGGTTCAACATAAGCATATCAATCAATGTGATACACCATGTACACCATGCAAAACCATATGATCATCTCAATAGATGCAGAAAAAAGCATTTGATAAAATTCAACATCCATTCATGATAAAAACCCTTACGAAAGTGGGTATAGAGGGAACATATCTCAACATAATAAAAACTATTTGGGCTTCCCTGGTGGCGCAGTGGTTGAGAGTACGCCTGCCAATGCAGGGGACAGGGGTTCATGCCCCAGTCCGGGAAGATCCCACATGCTGCGGAGTGGCTGGGCCCGTGAGCCATGGCCGCTGAGCCTGCGCGTCCGGAGCCTGTGCTCCGCAAAGGGAGAGGCCACAACTGTGAGAGGCCCATGTACCGCAAAAAAAAAAAAGCTATTTATGACAGACCCACAACCAATATACTACTCAACAGTGAGAAGCTAAAGCCTTCCTGCTAAAATCTGGAACGAGACAAGGATGCGCACTCTTACCACTTCTGTTCAACATAGTATTGGATGTCCTAGCCACAGCAATCAGACAGGAAAAAGAAATAAAAGGTATTCAAATCAGTAAGGAATAGGTAAAATTGTCATTATATGCAGGTGACATGATACTATATATAGAAAACCCTAAAGACTCCACACAAAAACTACTAGAACTGATAAATGAATTCAGCAAGGTAGAAGGATACAAGAGTAACATACAGAAATCAGTTGCCTTTCTTTTTTTTTAACCCCAAATAGTTTATTTTACTTTGTTTTATACTTTATGGAAGCATAGTTGATCTACAATGTTGTGTTAATTTCTGCTGCACAGCAAAGTGATTCAGTTGTGTACATATATATATATATATATATTCTTTTTCATGTTCTTTTCCATTATGGTTTATCACAGGATATTGAATATAGTTCCCTGTGCTATACAGTAAGATCTTGTTGTTTATCCATCCTATACATACTAGTTTGTATCTGCTAATCCCAAACTCCCATTCCTTCTCTCCCCCAGTCCCCACCTCCCAGCAACCACTAGTCTGTTCTCTATGTCTGTGAGTCTGTTTCTGTCTCATAGATATGTACATTTGTGTCATATAACTTTCAGTTATAAAATAAATAAGTCCTGGGGATGTGGTGTACAACATAGTGACTGTAGTTAATAGTACTGTATTGTATATTTGAAAGTTGCTAAGAGAGTAGATTCAAAAAGATCTCATCACAAGAAAAAAAATTGTAACTGTATGGTGATGGATGTTAACTAGACTTACTGTGGTGGTCATTTTATGATATATACAAATACCAAATCATTATGTTGTACATCAGAAACTAATATAATATGTCAATTATATCCCAATTAAAAAATACTTGCAAAAATGTCATCTGAGAACAGATAGTTTTACTAATTCCTTTCTGATTTGCATTCCTTTTAAAATTTTCTTTTCCATTTTCTATATAGTATTATTTATTAATATGCTTTATGTTATATTTCAATTAACTAATTATTAGAGTTTTCTTAATTTTGTCTTTTAGCTTTTATACTGGAGTTAAAAGTGATTTGCTTATTGTGTTTCAGGGTAAAGATAATGTGAGAAAAATTATATGTCTACCAAAAACTGTTTTCTTTGTATTCCCCACAGTAGAATGCCTTGCTTTAGGCTGTACTCAGTAGGTAGTTTTCAATTGTGTGCATGATCTCGCACAAATGCTTACAGCAATTAATTTGCACATATTTAATGTGAAGTCATAAAATCTGAGGCAAGATAAATCACTTGTTTGAATAAACTTATGATGATATTATTGTCTCTGTTGTTTCCATAACAGAAATAAGATTAACAGAGTAAGTTATATTGGTATAAGGAAACATGATTAAAATTGTACTTACTTTCTAGGGACACTTACCTTTTGCTGTAGTAGGAAGTACAGATGAAGTGAAAGTTGGAAAAAGAATGGTCAGAGGCCGTCAGTACCCTTGGGGAGTTTTACAAGGTAAATGTAACAAAGATGCGCAGGCTTGCTCTGGAATGATTATGCTTAAATATATATATAATTATAAAAATTATATAAAATATAACTATAAATGTGTAAAACAAAATATTTTAACTTGAGTCAATATTGGTAACTCTCGCTAAACAGCAAATTAATAGTTACTGATAAGGAGCACAGATTCTGTTTCATTTAAGATAATGCTTATTTTGATTGTAACCTATTCTCACGGGAGTTTTCTGGATGGTGCTTTAGGCAAAAATTCAGAAACTGGGCAGAACCTCCTCATTTCCCCCATCTGCCATATGCAGATTATCTCTCTATGCATAAACCATCACATTCAGAATGTTGGAAAGTTCTTTGAACAAAAGAACTCTGAACAACACAGAAGCATAAGTATTGGTACTTGAAACATGTCATATAAGTTAATTGCTACCTAATTTATAAAGCATTTTAAAGTGGTCCCTATAAAAAGGGATGGAAAACCATTTTAAAAATAAAGTAATACAATTCATTTTTGGCTAAATTATACCTAGACATTTATATTAGTTATCTAGCATCATGATGAGTTAGAATAGTGTAATAGCAGTCATTTATTGTCTGATTCGTACGCTTGTGATACTAATTATTGGGGACTAGTTTCCAAATGTTATTTTCAGTTAATATATTACAAATTTTTAAATTTATGAAATGTACTTAAACACAACATATTTTAATGAATATTACATTTGGTTATAATATCATACACAATGCGCAAAGTATTGTGCTCAGTCTTTGGATACGACAAACACAGTAGAGAGCCATGTGAATTTATTGAGTGATTTTGAAAATTGACTAATTCATTCTCATAAATATGGAGTATAAATATAGTTTAATAACTAAATCATGCATAGTTGTTAAGACCTTTATGTTAGCAGGATTTACTTTAATAAAATTATTTACTTTAGTGAAATTATATTATATTCTTTTTTAGTGCTCTGTAAAATACCTTGAGCATATTCATTTGAAAAATACTAACATAATTATTAATGAAAGTTTATGTCATCTACTAATATTACATGTTATTTCAGTGTTTCCTATTTATTCTTTGGCTAATAAATTTCAAGCAAATTTCCTGGTCTATAAATAAACTCTACCTATAATTTGTATGTACCATATAACCATAGTTGCATGGTTAAAAGAATTATAGCTATTAATCTGAACGATCTCTTAGCTCATTCAAGAATACTTAGAAAGTGATAGGGATTGATAATAAGCTTTGTGGCTTTATTATTTTTCTGCCTAGTGGAAAATGAAAATCACTGTAACTTTGTTAAGCTCCGGGATGTGCTTCTTTGTACAAACATGGAAGACTTGAAAGAACAAACCCACACCTGGCACTATGAACGTTATAGGTGCAGCAAACTTCAGAAAATGGGATTTACTGATGTGGGTCCAGACAACCAGCCAGTAAGGTGAGTGGAGATCTTGCTCAAACAAGATGATGGGTGACTTAGAAATTCCCTACAACGATGAGATATGATTATTTCGGAATGAGAATAGCTGTACTTCTCACATCCTAAATTGTGTGGTTTTTCATCATCTTCAGACTTTGATGGAGAGTTAGTAGGAGCAACATAATGCAAGGGCTCGTTTATATGCATCCAATATGTGTATGTGCTGAAATGTGTATCCAAAAGAAAAAGTAGATTTTATATGGAACAGAAGCTCAGGAAAGAGATTTGCAAATATTAGTAAAAATTGGTATAAGATGGCAAAGGATATTGAAAAGGATATTGAGGATTGGATGGAGGAAAGAGGAAAAGCAGCAGTGTAATGTCATGGTGTTGTCAAATCCAAGTTCACGTGCACGACACACAGTGAGGCCAAACAAACCGAAACATTGGAGTTTGGAGCAGAGAAGGGTTTATCGCAAGGACCTTGCAAGGAGAATGGGTGGCTCATGCTCAAAAGACCTGAACTCTCTGATGGGTTTCAGGGAAGAAGTTTTTATAGGCAAAATTTGTGGGGGAGGGCTGTAGGGTGTGTAACCCTCCTCTGACTGGTTGATGGTGAGGTAACAGGGTGATGTTCAGTCATCAGCCTTCTGGTTCCTACCAGTCTGGGTCTACATGCTTGCGCTCAGCGTGAAATTATCATCCTCCACCTGGGTAGGCACGTTAGTTCCTGTAGAAGAACTCAAGAGATCTGTATCAGATTGTCATACACACACTCCCACCCCTGCCCCAGGAGGAACCAGGTCCAGGACCCCATGCTGCACTATTGTTTCTTTCTGCATTCCCTCACTCTCCTCCCAGTAACTGTTTGAATCTTCCCTTTGGAACTCAGGGAAGGTCTAGGAGGCGGAAAGCCTTTTTCCCACAAACAAGAAAGGGGGTACATGGAAAGGCTTTTATGCCTGGGAGGGTCCCACAACATCCCGCTCGGTTTCAATCTTCCCTTTTCTTTGATATTCCTCAATCTTGAGGGGAACAGGTGTTGGACAAGAAAGGGAATAACATTTTGGATTGGAGAGCTCAATCATAAACTTGGCAGAGGAACTACGTTTTCGGGGGACTCAGTTTCAATGGAAGTCAAGTGAAAATAGTTTGAGAGCAGGTGTACTTAGCTATATTGAGGAGGAATAGGATTTGTGCTGCAGAAGGATGATAGTGTAGAACAATCGAGTTATATTAGTTACAGTACTTTGAAGGCAACCAGAATTGAACTGGCTATCTTAAATACATCATATTTCGAAAGACACCTGGCCTTATTTTAATTATTTTGAGAACCTCATAAATTAGATGTTCCCCCAAATTTTGTTGTCAAAAGATGTGAAGAAGTGTGATATAATAAAAAGTGGTAGGAGAAACAAAACATATTTTAAGTGTTTCAAAATGTGAGTACTTACTATATATACACTCTATATACTTATATTCAATATGGCACCTCACTTTTTTACATCTCATGGTATAGAAATTTTCATTTCTATACATGAGAGAATATTGGTAAATGTCCTTATACGTGACATAACTATATATATATATATGTATTTTATTGAAGTATAGTTGATTTACAATGTTGTGTTAATTTCTGCTGTATAGAAAAGTGATTCAGATATATAGAGAGATATAGATATATTCTTTTTCATATTCTTTTCCATTATGGTTTATCACAGGTTATTGAATATAGTTCCCTATACTGTACAGTAGGACCCTGTTGTTTATCCATTCTATATATAATAGTTTGCATCTGCTAATTCCAAACTCCCAGTCCATCCCTCCCCTCCCCCCTCCCCCTTGGCAACCACAAGTCTGTTCTCTATGTCTGGGAGTCTCTTTCTATTTCATAGATAAGTTCATTTGTGTCATATTTTAGATTCCACATATAAGTGATACCATATGGTATTTGTCTTTCTCTTTTTGACTTCACTTAGTATGATAATTTCTAGGTCCATCCATGTTGCTGCAAATGTCATTATTTCATTCTTTTTTATGGCTGAGTAGTATTCCATTGTATATATGTACTACCTCTTCTTTATCCATTCTTCTGTTGATGAACATTTAGGTTGTTTCCATGTCTTGGCTCTTGTGAATAGTGCTGCTATGAACACAGGGGTGCATGTATCTTTTTGAATTGTAGTTTTGTCTGGATATATGCTCAGAAGTGGGATTGCTGGATCATATAGCAATGCTATTTTCAGTTTTTTGAGGCATGTCCATACTGTTTTCCATAGTACCAATTTTTTTTTTTCCATAGTACCAATTTACTTTCCCACCAACAGTGTAGGAGGGTTCCTTTTTCCCCATACCCTCCCCAGCCTTTGTTATTTGTAGATTTTTTTAATGATAGCTATTCTGCCCAGTGTGAGGTGGTACCTCATTGCAGTTTTGATTTGCATTTCTCTAATAATTAGGGATGCTGAGCATCTTTTCATGTGCCTGTTGGCCATCTGTATATCTTCTTTTGGAGAAATGACTATTTAGGTCTTCTGCCTATTTTTCGATTGGGTTGTTTGGTTTTTTTGTTGTTGAGTTATATGAGCTACTTATATTAATAAACAATATATATGTTTACATGTTTATATTAACATTTTAATACAAAAGTAACACAAATTTCTTTTCAGTTTTCAAGAGATCTATGAAGCCAAAAGGCAGGATTTCTTGGATCAATGTCAGAGGGAAGAAGAACAGTTGAAACAGAAGTTTATGCAGAGAGTAAAGGAGAAGGAAAGAGCATTTAAAGAAGCTGAAAAAGAGGCAAGTCCTGCTAGTTTGATATAATTTGTATTCAAGTTTAGGTGTCCTATTAAGTTGGAGGTTTTCATCTCGAGAGTTTAGATGATTTTGTTGGAGGATACTTTGCTATTCTTCAAAAAGTAGCTATTTACCATATAGGTTTTGGATACAGCCTTTAAAATTTTGCCATCTGTAATCTTATTTTTTCTAGAGCATTTGGAGAATTTACTTTTTTATTTTTTAAACTGAAGTATAATTTGACGTACAATATTATATCAGTTTCGGGTATACAACAGTGATTGATTTTTTAAAATTTATTTATTTTATTTTATTATTTTTATTTTTGGCTGTGTTGGGTCTTCGTTGCTGCACATGGGCTTTCTCTAGTTGCGGCGAGCGGGGGCTACTCTTCGTTGCAGTGCGTGGGCTTCCCATTGTGGTGGCTTCTCGTTGCGGAGCACGGGCTCTAGGTGTACGAGCTTCAGTAGTTGCGGCACGCAGGCTCAGTAGTTGTGGCGTACGGGCTTAGCTGCTCCGCGGCATGTGGGATCTTCCTGGACCAGGGCTCGAACCCGTGTCCCCTGCATTGGCAGGCGGATTCTTAACCACTGTGCCACCAGGGAAGCCCCTGAATATTTTTATACATTACAAAATGATCACCATGATGTCCCAGTTACCATCTGTCACCATACAAGGTTTTACAATATTATTCACTACATTCCTTATGCTGTACATTACATGCCCATTACATTATTTTATAACTAGAAGTTTGTATCCCTTAATCTCCTTCACCTATTTCACTCATCCTCTAATGCCACTCTTCTCTGGCAACCACCTGTTTGTTCTCTGTATCTCTGAGTCTGCTTCTGTTTTATTATGTTTGTTCATTTGAATTGTTTTTTAGATTCCGTGTATAAGTGAAATCATATGGCATTTATCTTTCTCTATCTGACTTATTTCACTTAGCATAATACCCTCCAGGTCCATCCATGTTGTCACAAAAGGCAAAATTTCATTCTTTTTTATGGCTAATGTTCCATTGTATATATATACCACATCTTATTTATCCATTCATCTATTGATGGACACTTATGTTGCTTCCATATCTTGGCTATTGTAAATAATGCTGCAATGAACATAGAGGTGCATATATTTTTTCAACTTAGTGTTTTTGTTTTCTTCAGAAAAATACCCAGAAGTGGAATTACTGGATCGTACTGTTGTTCTATTTTTAATTTTTTGAGGAAGCTCCGTCCTATTTTCCATAGTGACCGTATCAATTTACATTCCCACTAATTCTGCACAAGTGTTGCCTTTTCTCCACATCCTTGCCAAAGTGTTGTCTTTTGGATAATAGCCATTTTGAATGGTGTGAAGGGATATCTAATTGTGAACTTGAGTTGCATTTTCCTGATGATCAGTGATGTTGAGCATTTTCTCATGTACCTGTTGGTCATCTCCATATCTTCTTTGGAAAAATGTCTGTGTAGTTCCTCTGCTCATTTTGTAATTGGGTTGTTTGGTTTTTTTTTTTATGTTGAGTTGTATGCATTCTTTATATATTTTGATTATTAACCCCTTACTAGATATATTGTTTAAAAATGTCTTCTCCCGTTCAATAGGCTGCCTTTTCATTTTGTTAATAACTTCCTTAACTGTGCAAAAGCTTTTCAGTTTGATGGAGTCCTATTTGTTTATTTTTGCATTTGTTTCCTGTCCCTGAGGAGACATATCCAAAAAAATTAAGACCGATGTCAAAGAGCTTACTGCCTATGTTTTTTCTAGAGTTTTGTGGTTTCAGGTCTTACAGTTATATCTTTAATCCAATTTGAGTTTATTTTTGTATATGGCATCAGAAAGTAGTCCAGTTTGATTCCTTTGCATGTAGCTGTCCAGTTTTCCCAACATCATTTATTGAAGAGGCTGTCTTTCCCTCATGTACATTCTTGCCTCCTTTGTTGTAGATTAGTTGACCGTATTAAGTGTGGGTTTATTTCTGGTGTCTCTTTTCTGTTCCATGGGTTTGTGTGTCTGTTTTGGTGCCAGAACCATATGTTGTGATTGCTGCAGCTACGTAGTATATAGTTTGAAATCAGGGATGGAGAGACCTCCAGCTTTGTTCTTCTTTCTCAAGATTGTTTTGGCTATTTGTGGTCTTTTGTGTTTCCATACAAACTTTAGAATTATTTGTTCTAGTTCAGTGAAAAATGCCATTTGTACTTTGATAGAGATAACATTGAATCTGTAGATTGTCTTTGTATTGTAGTTATTATACCAATAATTTTTTCAATCCACAATGACAGTATATCTTTCCATTTATTTGTGTCATTTCAATTTCTTTCATCGTTTTCCAAGTACAAGTCTTTTACTTCCTTGGTTAGATTTATTTCTAGGTATTTTATTGTTTTTTTGCAATTGTAATGGGTTTGTTTTCTTAATTTCTCTTTCTGATAGTTCCTTGTTAGTGTATAGAATTGCAGCATATTTCTGTATATTAATTTTGTATTCTGCAACTTTACTGAATTCGTTTACTAGTTCTAACAGTTTTTTGGTGACATCTTTAGGATTTTCTATATATAGTGTCATGTCCTCTGCAAACAGTGACAGTTTTACTTCTTCCTTGCTAATTTAGATGCCTTTTATTTCTTTTTCTTGTCTGATTGTTCTGGCTAGGACTTCCAATACTATGTTGAATAGATGTGGTGAGAGTGGACATCCTTGTTTTGTTCTTGATCTTAGAGGAAATACTTTCAGCTCTTCACAACTGAGTACCATGTTGGTTGTAGGTTTGTCATATATGGCCTTTATTATGTTGAGGTTATTATGTTCCATCTGTACCCACTTTGTTGAGAGTTTTTATCATAAATTGATGTGGAATTTTGTCAAAAGCTTTTCCTGCATCTATTGATATGATCATATGATTTTATTCTTCAATTTTGTTAATATAGTATATATCACATTGTTTGATTTGTGAGTATTGTATTATCCTTGCACCCCTGGGTTAAATCCTGCTTGATCATGGTATATGATCCTTTTGATGTATTGTTGAATTTGACTTGCCAATATGTTGTTGAGGATTTTTGCATCTATGTTCATCAGTGATATTGGCCTGTAATTTTTTTTGTGTGTGGTTTCTTTGTCTGGTTTTGTTATCAGTGTAATGCTGGCCTTGTAGAATGAGTTCAGAAGTATTCCTTCCTCTTCAGCTTTTTGGAATAGTTTGAGAAGGATAGGCATTATCTCTTCTTTAAATGTTTAGTAGAATTCGCCTGTCAAATTATCTCGTCCTGGACTTTTGTTTGTTGGGAGTTTTAAAATTACTGATTCAATTTTACTCCTGGTAATTTGTTCATATTTTGAATTTCTTCCTGATTCAGTCTTGGGAAATTGTACATTTCTAGAAATTTATTCATTTCCTCTAGGTTGCCCATTTTATTGGCGTATAATTTTTCATATTAATCTCTTATGATCCTTTGTATTTCTGTGGTATCACTTGTAACTTCTCTTTTTTCATTTCTGATTTTACTTGGGCCGTCTCTTTTTTTTCTTATGAGTCTAGCTAAAGGTTTATCAATTTTGTTTATCTTTTGAAAGAACCAGCTCTTAGTTTCATTGATCTTTTCTATTTTTTAAGCCTCTATTTCACTTATTTCTGCTTCAACCTTTATGATTTATTTCCTTCTGCTAACTTTGGGTTTTGTTAGTTCTTCTTTCCTAATTTGTTTATGTGTAATGTTAAGTTGTTTATACTAGATATTTTTCTTGTTTCCTGAGGTAGGCTTGTATTGCTATAAACTTCCCTCACAGCACTGCTTTCGCTGTATCCCATAGAATTTGGAAAAATGTGTTTCTGCTTTCCTTTATCTCCAGGTATCTTTAAATTTCCCCTTTGTTTCTTCCATGATCCATTGGTTGTTTAGCAGCATATTGTTTGGCCTCCACATGTTTGTGTTTTTTGCAGTATTTTTCTTATAGTCGATTTCTAGCTCATAGTGCTGTGGTTGGAAAAGAGGCTTGATATGATTTCACTCTTCTAAATTTATTGAGACTTCTTTTGTGGTCTGCATGTGTCTATCCTAGAGAAAGTTCCATGTGTACTTGAAAAGAATGTATATTTCTGCTGCTCTTGGACAGAGTATTCTATATATATGTGTGTGTGTGTGTGTGTGTGTGTGTGTGTGTGTGTGTGTGTGTCATTTGAGACCAACGTTTCCTTATTGGTTTTCTGTCTGGATAATCTGTCCATTGATGTGAGTGCATTGTTAAAGTCCTTTAATATGATTATGCTACTGTCAGTTTCTTCCTTTAAGTTTGTTAATAGTTGCTTTATGTATTTGGGTGCTCCTATGTTGGGTCCATCTTATTTACAATTGTTATATCTTCTTGATGAACTGATCCCTTTATCATCATGTAATGTCCCTCTTTGTCTTTTGTTACTGTCTTTGCTTTAAAGCTTATTTTGGCTGATATAAGTATTGCTACACCAGCTGTCTTTTCATTTCCATAGAATATTTTTTCTGTCCCCTCATTTAGATTTATGATCCATTTGAGTTTAATTTTTGTGAAGGTTTGTGTCTAGATTCTTTGGGTTTTTTTTTTTTTTTCATGTGAATGTTCAGTTGTTTCAGCACAAGTTGTTGAAGAGACTATCTTTCCTCCTTGTACTACCTATGCTCCTTTGTCAAAGATCAATTTGCTAAATATATTTGCATCTATTTCTAGGTTCTCTATTTTGTTGCATTGATCTATTTTTTTCACCAATATCACACTATCGTGATTACTTAGTTTTAGTCAGATTACTATAGTCAGTGAAGTCAGGTAGCATCAGTTCTTCAAGTTTATTCTTCTCCTTCAATATTGTGTTGGTTATTCTGGGTCTTTTGTTTTGCCATAAAACCTTTAGAATCAGTCTGTCAATATCTATAAAATAACTTGCTGGGATTTTGATTAGGATTGCAATGAATCTGTAGGTCAAGTGGGGAAGAACTGACAACTTGACAATATTGAGTCTTCCTATCCACAAACATGAAATAGTTATTTATTTTGTTCTTCTCTAATTTTTTTCATCAGGGTTTTGTTGTTTTCTTCAGATGGATCTTATATGTATTTTGTTAGATTTATACCTAGGTATTTCATTGGGGGGTTAATGCAATTGTTATTGCATTTTTAACTTCAAATTCCACTTGCTCAATGCTGGTATATAGGAAAGCAATTAACCTTTATATAATAACCTTATATCTTGCAACCTTGCTATAATCACTAATTAGTTCCAGGAGTTTTTTGGTCAGTTCTTTTGGATTTGCTACATAGATGATTATGTTATCTGCAAACAATAACAGTTTTATGTCTTTCTTCCCAGTCTGTATACATTTTATTTTTCTTCTCTTACTTTATTGCATTAGCAAGGACTTCCAGTACAATGTTGAAAAGGAGTAGTGAGGGGGGACATCCTTACCTTGAACCTGATTTGCAGGAAAAGTTCGAGTTTCTCACCAGAGTAGTTAACATTTGAAATGTTTATGTATTAAGATAAAGTTTAGCTTTCTCTTATTTCTACCTTCAACCTCCCATCTTTAAGTAAAAAGTTTTCTCAATGACTTTGCCATCATTTATAAATACCACACTCCCACATCCCCAGCCTTTGCAGTCATTCTTCTTGCCATTGTATCTAGATGCTCATTTACTTCTCAGGTCTGAAAATGTAATTACGAGCAATATGACTCCAGCAGAGATAATTTTTGAAACTGTTATTAAGATCAAGTGCTACTCTGATGATTAGGGTATGTTTGATAACCAGAAAAAGATAAACATGTTCTTGGGGATGTGCCACCATAGCGTGCTTTGAGTCACAACTGCAGATTTGTTTCACAGCTACAGGACAAGTTTGAGCATCTTAAGAGGGTCCAACAAGAGGAGACAATGAAACTTGAGGAGGAGAGAAGACAATTGGAAGAAGAAATAATAGATTTTTATAAAATGAAGGCTGCCTCTGGAACATTGCAGACTCAGGAGTGTACCAATATAAGGAAGGACAAAGATCGTAAGAAATAATCCTCTCTTACCATCTGTGTGTCATGGAGCCCTATCACTCTCAATCCCATCTTCCTGTGAGATTTTTCTCATAGCACTAATTCTGATTGAAATTATACTAAGTTTTAAAATCTGTTTGCTTATTGTATATTTTCTCCAACTAGAATGTGAACTCCTTGGGAGTAGGTACCTTGACCATCTTGTTAAATGTTCTGTCCTCAGTGTTTAGAACAAGAGTAGCACAGAATTAGCAGTCAATAAATATTTGCTAAAATGAAAGAAAATCAAAGAATTATATAGCACAGTGTGAAAAGTGATTAGCTGTTGAAATTCTTTTACCATAGCCCTACTTGTGGCTCCAGGGACCAAGTGTATATATACTATTTCATATCTAAATAGAAGTAGGGGCTTTGTTGGCATAAAATATTATGTTATAAAAGGCTAATTCTTATGCTGATATTCCTTAACAAATTCTACTGATAATAATTTCTTGATAATTTTTATTAAATAAAATATTGTTTCTGATTGGAACTCTTAAGCTTTTATGTTAGACCTTGTAAAACTAATATTGGAATAAATCTTGAAAAGTTAGGGAGAGCCAGAAAACAGTGGGAAACCATGAGTAACATTTGGATGATAATATTACACCTTACATATTTGGGGTATATGTTAAAACTAAAGTTATCAAATAAAGTGGACTTTTTTTTTTGCCATTTCAAAATTTTCCTTCTGACTATATATCCTGATTTTCCACATTTACAATGTCAGTTCACCTATGTGTGTGGCTGACTCACCGTGACTCATTCTATGAAAGTACTACCGTTGAGGGTCTGTATATATTTACTCCAGCTACATCTGGCATAGTTCATGGAATTTTTCTCATGTCCCTAAAATAATAAATTTTTCTTCTGGTGTAATTTTATTACTGCATTCATTTCAAAGGCAGCATTTTTTTTCAGGGTATCAGGGTATTGTGATTTTTGCCTCAAAATATTTGAGAAAATATAATCTGATTTGTAATACCTTTACTTCTTGAAAGTTTTTTTTTTTTTGAAAAATACAGGGAAAGGGAGGTATATCCACAATGATTTTTATATATGTTATTAAGTCACCTTATGATTTTATCATTTGAGGGAAGAATGAAGTCTACTATGTGAACTTTTAATGGAAACTCTACAAGCACCAGGATCTTTGTTTTGTTCACTTATGAATTCATCCCTAGGCCTAGAACAGTGCCTGGCACATGGCGGTAATTGTTCATTGAATAAATGAAAACAATAATAGTACATTAGCTATATTATATGCATGGATAGTTTAATTTATATCATTGACTTTTAGAAGATAAACAATTAGTATAACATTATTGCTTTTCCACATGCTGGTGAATTATACAACTAAGGGATTTTCATCTTCTCATTCTCTCAACATAATCCAGTGTTATTAAAATTTGAGTCACCAATGTTGTTACACATATAAAAAACTGTAATATTAGCCTTGTAAAAGTGCATTTATAAAATGCACTTGGTTGCATTTGAGAATGGACCCTTTAGGTAATAATGTGATAGTCCATAGTTTCTTTTAGAGAAAGGAAAGATTCACCCTAAATAAACGATATGGTTTTTCTTTCCACTTCTTTTCCAAAGGTATAAAACAAGTTATGATTTAGTAGTTTATAAAGCATACATTTGCTCATTAAATAATGGTTTTATAAAATAGTATTTGTTTCCTATATAGCTTTTAACTATATGAATAAAATTATTTTTCTCTTTCAGATCCACTTTCATGTTAAACAGAGGTTCCAGATTTATGTAGCACAGAAAGTTTTAATAAGTCAGCATTACTAAAAACTTATAAGTATACTTTACTTTTCCTTAGAGTTTTCATTTGCTAGATTATTTATTTGATATTAATGTAAATTGTATTTTTAAAATTTCAGTTTCTACTTGATCATGGCTAGTAATACACATTCCAATGATTTTTATACATTTATCTTATATTCTGTAACCCTTCTAAAACTTGTTAAATTCACTAATAAGTTGTAATAGGTTTTTTTGTAGATTTATTTGAATTTCCTAGCTACATGATTATTTGGTATCTGAGTGAAAGCCATTTACTTTTCCAAATTTTATGTCTCTTATTTTCTTGCCTTACTTAATTGACTATGACTTTTAGTACAATGTTGAGTAGAAGTGGTGACAGGGGGCTTTATTATCTCATTCTCAATGTTAGAAATAGATACAGTTCAATCTATCATTTGTTTCCAGTTTTATTGAGATATAATTGACATAGAACATTGTATAAGTTTAAGATGTACAATGTGTTGATTTGATACATTTATATATTGCAAAATTATTACCAACATAGCATTAGCTAACACACCTTCTTACTGTCAGGTAGTTACCATTTCTTTGTGATGAGAACATTTAAGACCTATTTTCTTAGCAACATTCAAGTATATAATATGGTATTATCAACTATAATCACCATGCTGTACATTAGATTACTGTACAAAACTTGTTAACTTTATAGTGAAAAGTTTGTACCCTTTGACTGATAATTCCCCATTTTCCCCAACCCTGGCTTCTGGTAACCACCATTCTCTGTTTCTTGAATTTGGCGTTTTTAGATTCCACATATAAGCGATGTCATAAAGTATTTACCTTTCTGTCTGACTTATTTCACTTAGCATAATGTCCTCAAGTTTCATCCAGATTGTTGCAAATGGCAGGATTTCCTTCTTTCTTGTGGTTGAATAGTATTCCACACTTCTTTATTCATTCATCAATTGACATACCCTGAAGTTGTATTTATATCTTGCTATCGTGAATAATGCTGCAGCTAACATGGGAATATATACCCAGAAGTATGGTTGCTGGGTCACATGGTCGTTTTAATTTTTTGAGAAACATCCATATTTTTTTCTCCATAGTAGCTATACAAACCTCCATTCCCAGCAACAATACACAAGGGTTCCATCTTCACTAACACTTGTTATCTCTTCTCTTTGGGATGACAGACATTTTCACAGGCATGAAGTGATATCTCATTGTGATTTTGATTTGCATTTCCCTTATGATTAGTGATATTGAGCACTTTTTCATGTGCTTGTTGGCCATCTGTATGTTTTCTTTGGAAAACTGTCAATTCGGTTTCTCTGTCCATTTCTTAATAGGATTGGTTTTTTGTTTTCTTTTGTTTTTAATATGGAGTTGTATGAGTTCTTTATGTATTTTGGATATTAGCCCTTTATCAGATACACAAGTTGCAAATATTTTCATCCATTCAGTAGGATGTCTTTCATTTTGTTGATGGTTTCCTTTGCTGTGCAGAAGCCTTTTAGTTTAATATTGGCCCACTTGTTTATTTTTGCTTTTGTTACCTTTCTTTTGGTGTCAAATCCAAAAAATCACCACCACGACTGATGTCAAAGAGCTTACTGCCTTTGTTTCCTCCTAGGAGTTCTTTGGTTTCAGGTCTTACATTCAAGTCTTTATCCATTTTGAGTGGGATTGGTGTATTGTGTAAGGTAGGTGTCCAGGTTCATTCTTTTGCATATGGCTGTCCAGTTTTTTAAATTAATTAATTAATTAATATATTTTGGGCTGCGTTGGGTCTTCGTTGCTGTGCGTGGTCTTTCTCTAGTTGTGGCTAGCGGGGGCTGCTCTTTGTTGCAGTGTGTGGTCTTCTCATTGCGGTGGCTTCTCTTGTCGTGGAGCACAGGCTGTAGGCATGTGCTTCAGTAGTTGTGGCACATGGGCTCAGTAGTTGTGGCGCACAGGCTCTAGAGCACAGGCTCAGTAGTTGTGGCACACGGGCTTAGTTGTTCCCCAGCATGTGGGATCTTCCCGGACCAGGGATAGAACCCGTGTCCCCTGCATTGGCAGGCAGATTCTTAACCACTGTACTACGGGGGAAGTCCCTGGCTGTCCAATTTTCCCAACATGATTTATTGAAGAAACTGCCCTTTCCCCATTGTATATTCTTGGCTCCTTTGTCATAAGTTAATTGACATATATGCATGGGTTTATTTCAGGGATTTCTATTCCATTTCATTGATCTATGTGCCTGTTTTTATGTCCGTACCATACTGTTTTGTAATATAGTTTGTAATATAGTGTGAAATCAGGGAGTGTGATGTCTCCAGCTTTCTTTATCTTACTTCAGATAGCTTTGACTATTTGGGATCTTTTGTGTTTCCATACAAATTTTAGGATTCTTAGCTCAATTTCTGTGAAAAATACCATTGGAGTTTTGATAGAGATTGCATTAAATCTGTAGATTGCTTTTGCTAGTATGGATATTTAAACAATGCTAAGTCTTCCAATCCATGAGGATGGAATTTCTTTCCATTTATTTGTATCTTCTTCAATTTCTATATCAATGTCTTAAAGTTTTTAGTGTAAAGGCCTTTTACCTCCTTGAATAAATTTATTTCTAGGTATGTTACCTTTTTGATGAAATGTAAATAGAATTGTTTTCTGAATTTCTCTTTCTCATATGTTATTAGTGTATAGAAAAGCAACAGATTTCTGTATATTGATTTTGTATCCCACTTTACTGAATTCATTTATTAGTTTTAACAGGTTTTGGTGGAGTCTTTAGGGTTTTTTATATATAATACCATTTCATATGCAAATAGTGACAGTTTTACTTCTTCCTTTTCAATTTGGATGCCTTTTATTACTTTTTGTTGCCTGACTGCTCTGGCTAGGACTTCCAATACTATGTTGAATAGATGTGGCAAGAGTGGAATATTTGAACACATAAATAATTAATGGTGGGCTTCCCTGGTGGCGCAGTGGTTGAGAGCCTGCCTGCCGATGCAGGGGACGCGGGTTCATGCCCTGGTCTGGGAGGATCCCGCATGCCGCGGAGCGTCTGGGCCCGTGAGCCATGGCCGCTGAGCCTGCGCGTTCGGAGCCTGTGCTCCACAACCGGAGAGGCCACAGCAGTGAGAGGCCCACGTACCGCAAAAAAAAAAAAAAAAAAAAAAGAATTTCTACCACCTGTCCCCACCAAGAAACATCAAATTGATAATGATATAATTATGATAATGATATCCATCATTATAACTATAAGCTGTTATATATATATTTAGTTATGTAATTTTAGTACATGACAGAAAATGGCCATACTAATATGGAGGCCCAGATTTATTTGTCATAAGATGATTTTAAATTGGGAATTCTGGGTACCATTTCTTCATTCTTTAGAGGCAAGATAATATCTGTGGCTGATGTGAGTTGTATTTACTCCTAGCCTAATCAGTGAGGCTGGGAATGGGAAAGGTATGGTAGCAACAGCCTAGGAGACCATGGTCCAATCTCTGTGTGCGTGTGTGTATGTGTGTGTTTGGGTGTTTGTGTACCTTGTGAAGTGAGAACATTCCTAAAGGCAGGGTACGTGACCTCATAATTCCAAGGTGACTTTTACATTACAGAGACCAGAAATAAACCAACAGATGGTACTAAGGAGGCAATCAATTTAGAGGATGCCCTTGCAACAAAATTAATAATGTGGAAGAGGAACATGGAGTGGATGAGGGACCTTGTCTAGCTTAGCTTCAGCAGCAGCAGGGAAACCACCTGGTTCCTCAAATTTTTCTGACACTGTTTCTATCATGCTCCTTCTTGCTCATACCTCTCTGACATACCTGGTTCCTTTGGAGCCTTGATTTTTCTGAAACAAGCACGTTTCTTGGAGCAATTGCACTGGCCATTCCTGCACTTAGGCACACACTTCAGATAACTTCCTGGGTCCAACCCTGTCTTCCTTGCAATCTGTGCTCAAATGTCACCTTGTTTGCCGGTGTTACCTAAACACTCAGTAAAAAAAATCACACTCCCTGCCTACTGTCTCCTTTATGACTGATTATTTTTCATCACAGCGCTGCTCACCATTTGACATGTTACATGATTTTTTATTTTCTTATATTCTTTCTCTATCATTGGATTGTAGAGAGTTTTGTTTTTTAGTGCCCTATATTCATGGCTTAGATAGTTATTGGAAAATTGAGTTATCACTCAATTAATATTCCTCAAATGCATGAAATGCATGGAAGAATTTCACATAAAAATTGTAAGACACATAACATCTTGGGAAAAAGCTGAAAGTAGGACAAAAATTCATAAACAGAGATGGTACAAGGAATCCTAGAGAGGGGATAAGATCCATAGACAATTTGTTGAAATTAATCAATTTCTTGACTGCAAAATGTAAATGTAGGTGAAAATTAAACATGTTACTGATGTTTTTCTCACTTCTCGTAGTCACTTACACTACATGGAACCAGGGAACCTTACAGGAATTGTAGAATTTCTTCTATGACTTTTAGAGTAACCAGAATTCCAGCCCCTCACATTTTGGCTTTTCCTCTCCATGTACATGATCACTGTGTCTGAAAGCCTGCTCATCATCCTGGCCATCAGCTTAGACTTCCACCTCCACACACCCAACCAACCTGTCCTTCAACGTGTCCTTTGCAGATTTCTGTTTCACCTCCACCAGGATCCCGAAGATGATGCAGAACATCCAGACACACAGCAAAGTTATAACCCTTGAAATCTGCAGCAGGAAGATATATTGTTTCCCACTGTTTGCAGGATTGGACAACTTTCTCCTGGTTGTGGTGGCCTATGAGCACTTTGTAACAATCTCTCACCCGCTACGCTACACCATCACCATGAACCTCCAGCTCTGGGGACTGATGGTTCTTGTGTCCTGGGTCATGAGTGCCATGAATTCCTTGCTACAGAGCTTGGTAATGTTGGGGCTGTCCTTCTATGCAGACCTGGATATCCCCACTTTTTCTGTAGCTCAGTCAAGTGGTCAACTTGCTTGTTCTGTCAACTTTCTTAATAACGTGATGATACATTTTGCAGCTGCACTGCTGGGCGGTGTTCCCGCGGCTGACGTTCTTTACTTATATTCTAAAAGAGTTTCCTCCATACACGGAATCTCATAATTTCAGGGAAAGCATAAAGCCTTGTCCATCTGTCCATCTTACCTCTCAGTTGTCTCCTTTTTTTACTGTATGTGTCTATGAATGTACTTAAGCTCTGCTTCTCCACACAGCTCACATTCAAGTGCAACAGCCTTGGTGATGTAAACTGTGGTCATGTCCATGCTGAACCCCTTCATCTACAGTTTGAAGAACAAAGACATATAAAAACAGCTTTGAAAAGACTCTTTGGGAAGGAAACTATAAAAGGCCAATTGTCCTAGGGCTGAAGAAGTACGCATGATTGCAAGGATCAAAGCCTGTGAGCCAGAATTTCCAATTATTTTATCAGAGTGTGGAAGTAGGACTTCCTTCTTTTTTATTGCGAGAGTTTCTATTTCTTTGATTTCAACTTCTCTCTACAATTTATACAGCTCACTTTATTAAGCTTCCTGCCCTGACAATGAACAGGGTTATTTCCCCTTTGTCATTCTCATATTCTCTCAAATTTATTCCCAACCTTGGACTTAAAATATTTGGCAATTCTCATTTATTTCATGGGACTACTTAGATTTCTTAAAAATAATTTATTCTCAAGTGATGTAGATCACACTAATTTTTGTTTGATTTTACTAAAAGAATAGCCATGAGTTACACAACTCCTATGGAGAAACTAAACTTGGCAACCAAGACAATTTATATAATTTTATAACACAGAAAGATCTGAGACTACAGTTTTTCACTTTTATGCCCAATATCCATTGTATATCACTGACTTATTTGCTCTCCCTGAAAACATAGACTTTGAAATGCTAGTGTCCCATGGTCATAGGGTTTGATTTTCCTCGTTAAGATTCTATTCTCTTATTCAAGCTCATGTCCACACTGTCTACCAGATTCACTGGCATAATGATTATCAAATACATTTATCCAAGTTTTTAATAATTTCAATTGCTTTTGTAAAGAACTCTTTCTGTTCATTAATTTTATTCCTGTGTTCATTGAATTTTCCTTCTGAGTTTTCTTGTCGCTCATTGAATGTCTTCGTAACAGAGATTTTGGATTCTTGATCAATTAGATTGCAATATTCCATGCCTTTGTGTTCAGCTGCTGGAAAATTATCATTTTCTTTTTATGATGGCCTATTTCCTTGATTTTTTTGTTAGTTTCAGGTATATAGCAAATTGATTTGGTTATACATATGTAGATATCTATATTCTTTTAAAATTCTTTTCCATTATAGGTTGTTACAAGATATTGAATATAGTTCAATATACTGTATGTGCTATGCAGTAAAACTTTGTTGTTTATCTTTTTTTTTTTTTTTTTTTTTTGCGGTACGCGGGCCTCTCACTGTTGTGGCCTCTCCCGTTGCGGAGCACAGGCTCCGGACGCGCAGGCTCAGCGGCCATGGCTCACGGGCCCAGCCGCTCCGCGGCATGTGGGATCTTCCCGGGCCGGGGCACGAACTCGTGTCCCCTGCATTGGCAGGCGGACTCTCAACCACTGCGCCACCAGGGAAGCCCTATTTTTTATCTATTTTATATATAGTAGTGTGCATCTGTTAATCCCATACTCCCAATTTATCCCTCCCCCTGCATCCCTTTGGGTAACCATAAGTTTGTTTTCTATGTCTGTGAGTCTGTTTCTGTTTTGTAAATAAGTTCACTTGTACTATTTTTTAGATTCCACGTATAAGTGATATCATAATACTTGTCTTTCTCTGTCTGACTTACTTCACTTAGTATGATAATCTCTAGGTCCATCATATTTCTTTGATTTTTTTTCTTTTTTTTTTTTCCGGTACGCGGGCCTCTCACTGTTGTGGCCTCTCCCGCTGCGGAGCACAGGTTCCGGACGCGCAGGCTCAGCGGCCATGGCTCACGGGCCCAGCCGCTCCGCGGCATGTGGGATCTTCCCAGACCAGGGCACGAACCCGTGTCCCCTGCATCGGCAGGCGGACTCTCAACCACTGCGCCACCAGAGAAGCCCTGTTTTGATTTTAAAATAGTGTTTATAGGTACACGCTTCTGCTTTCACATTAGAAGTAGCAGAAACCTTAACTAAGTAAGCTTTTATGTCTTCTTTGGCTCTTACAATTCACCAGGCCGGCTGTTAGAATCCTTTCTTTTGTACTCCAGAAGGTGGTGCTATAGCTCAAGTTTGTATTTTCTCCCTTGCACTCCCCCCCACCCCCCAGACCTTGGCCTGTTATCTGAGCACCCTCTGTGTCAACTAGGGCTCACTCCGGCAGATGCACTTGGGAGGCGATAGCAGAGTAGAAGGAGGTATGGGTTTAGCACTTGGGGTTCTTGGAGTGCCCACAGTTGGTAGGTGTCCCCTCGAGTGAGGTTCTCCAGCAGGTTTGTGGGCAGACTTCCTGCTGAAGTCCTGAAGCAGATAGCAGGAAACGAACCTTTAATGCCCCTTGATATTCTTATCTCTCTCCTTCCCTTCTTCCTCTCTCCCCTCAGTCACGGAGGTCCCTCCTCAGGAATCCGGTTGCTGCTGGAGAGAAATGGGTTTCTCCAGTTGCAATTCGCATAACTGGGATAGTGGGCCAGTCACTCATCACTTCCGCTTTCCACCAGCTCCATGGGAGGGGTCATGGCTTTCCACCTCCTCTGTTGGAGGAGTCAGCAACACTGCTGCCAAAAGCTCAGTCCCTTGTTAGTGTCACCCTGGGGAGATGGGCCACCTTGGCGAGTTTCTCCCTCTCCCCTCCAAACTCATCCTCACCTTGTTCCAACGGCATGCTAAAATCCCCCTCAGGCAGGCTGGACTTCCACAAATTCTCTCTCTCTAGAGGGTCTCTTGGTCTCTTCCCAGTTTGGCAATCTCCAGGCTCTCCTCCCCTCCATCCCCTGCCCCGCTGTGACTAGTGGGGGTGGAGCGGGTTTGCTGACTCCCTTGGATCTACAGCCCTTACTGAGGTCCTGTTTGTTTATTTTCAGGTACACAGGTGGGCTAGAAACCTCCTGGCTTCCTTGATGTAATGTGCAGAGACACTTTTGTTCAGTTATGGATGTCTAATTAGTTGTTTAAAAAGTGGGAGGGAAAAGAGGAACAACTTACCCCACTGGCCATATGCTGATACCACTCCTACAAGTCTATCCCTGCTGATATTTCTAACTCTAAGCCACTACATAGATTATTCTAACTTTCCCCCTTGCTTATCCCTAAATTCCCACTCCAACATTGAGAAACCCAGCTCCCATCATCCACAGTCTATTTACTTCATTGTTCAATTCTAATGTGTATGTACAGCAGTATCAGAATTATTAACTAGTACATCTGTGAGAAATAACTTTATCAGCTAGAGCACGGTGTTTGTGTGCAGTTATTTCTGGCTTAGCCTTATCAATTCCATCATTTCCAAAGTCACTTAGGTTAGTACATTTCATTCCCCCATCCCTACAGTGAGGTTGTCTTGTACATTTGTAATAATTTGACTCTCATGTCACATTCTGCATTCCCTCCTGGGATCCTTCAAACATAGCCAAATTATTTTTCTTTAAATTTGCATACTTAAGTTTCACTCTTCATGCTGTAAAGTTCTATGAATTTTCAAAGAATGCATAATGTCTTCATCATAACAGTAGCATACAGAATAGGTTTATCACGCTAAAAAAATATCCCCTGTGCTTCATCTAGTTAACCCTCTTTGACTCTCATTTCCTTCCACGGACCTTTTTACTGTCTCTATAGTTTTACCTTTCCCAGAATGTCACATAATTAGACTCATGCGGCATGTAGCCTTTTCAGATTGGCTTCTTTCACTTAGCAATACATATTTAAGGTTCTGCCATGTATTTTCATGGTTTGACAGCTCATTTTCTTTAAACCACCAAACAATATTCCATTGTATGGATATAATAGTTTATTTATCCATTCACCTGCTGAGGGATATCTTGGTCTTGATGATTATCAGGGTCTGGGTAGTGTTAGAACAGAGCTAAGGGTAAGTGAGGGTCATGGTCAAGACTAGCGTGGCTGTGAGTCTCAGGGTCAGGGTAAGCATTAAGTGAAGGTCAAGATAACGATGAGATTCATTGTAGAGTGAGGGTTTGGTTCAGGATCAGGGTCAGGGTCACAGTCAGGGTCAGGTTGATTGTCAACATCATAAGGGCCCGGGTCAGTGTGATGGTCATGATCAGGGTCAGAGACAGTGTGTGGGACCAGTTCAGAGTCATTTTGAGGGTGAAAATCAGAATCCATATTTGTGTGAGCACCAGGGCCAGAGTCAGGCTGAGCACCAGGATCCCAGTCATCGTCAATGTTAGGTTCAGAGTCATAGTCTGTGCAAGGGTCAGGGTCAGCTGGAAGGTCAGAGTCAGGATGGGAGTTAAGGTGAGAGTCACAGGGACAGGGTGAGGGTAAGGTCAAAGTCAGGGTGATGGTCAGAGTTAGGTTAAGGTTGAGAGTCATGATCAGGATCGTGGTAAGCTGAGTGTGAGGATCAAGTAAAGGTCAGAATGAGGATGAGGTCCAGCATCAGTTATAGTGTCAGGGTAAGAATTAGGGTCAAGATGGGTGTGAGAATGAGGTTCAGGGTTATGGTTCAGGAGAACTTTGGGATGAGATCAGGGTCAGGTTAAATGTCAGTGTGAAGGTTAGCAATGAAGTGAGGGCAAGGGTCAGAGTGAGGGCTTAGCATTAGGATAGGTTGTAGGTCAAGGTGAGGTTGATATCAGAGTCAGGTTGAGTGATGATCAAGGTCAGCATGAGGGGCGGGTTCCAGGTTAGGGTGATGATGATAAGCAAAATTGGTGACCACATTGCATCAGTGTCAGAGTTAGGGTGAGCTTCAGGGTGAAGGTCATGCTCAGTGTCAGGGAAAGAATTAGCTCTGCATCACGTTTGGTGTCAGGGTGAGAATCTAAGTCAAAAGTCACCCTAGGGTCAGATTCAGCATGAGGGTAAGTAAATCAAATTTATGGTCAGGGTGAGGGTCAAGATGAGGGTTATGGCAAGGGTCAATGTCAGGGCCAATGGCAAGATAAGTGTTAAGTTCAGGGTCAGCCTCAGAGTGAGGGTCATATCAAGGAATAGACAAGGCTGAGGGCAGGGTGAGGACCAGGGTCCGGATAAGTATGGAGTGAGCATCAGGCTTATGGTAAAAGTAAAGGCTAGGTTCAGGGTCAGGGTCAGAGTGAGGGTCAGTAAAAGTTCAGAGTTAATACGACAATAGTGCCTGGGGCAGGGTCAGCTTCAGAATCAGGATTAAGGTCAGGCTGCTTTCAGTGTGGGAAGATCACCAGGGTCAGGCTCAGGGTAAGGTCAAAGTCAGCTGGAGGGTCAATTTCAGGTAAGGCTCAGGGGAACAAGGACATCAGAATCTATTTGGGGAGACGGTCATGTAGAGGGTGAGGATGAGCATGTTTTAAAATGTAGGTTTTATTATTATTTAAATATGGGGAGGCCAACAGATCAGTACACAGTTATCATTGAAAAGATAGTTTGTGACAGCTCCCAAGAGGAGGGGCATGTCATGCCACACAGGCCACATGGAGAAGCACCACAGTTGGTCAGGAGGCAAAGGGAGAGAGGTCAGAATCAGGTAAATTTAAAGGTAAAGATCAGTGTCAGGTTCAGGGTGAGGCCAATGCTAATTTCTGGGTCTCGATGAAGGTAAGCGTCATGCTCAAGGTCAGATTGAGCGTCATTGTGAGGGTCAGAATGGGGGTTAGTGTCAGAGTCAGGAAGAACAGTCAGGGGTGTGAGGCAAATGTTCAGAGTCATGATCAGGAAGAGGTCAAGGTCAGTTTCAGTACCGGGATCAGGGTCAGGATGAGGGTGCGGTGCCAACCCGGGCCAGGGTGAGGGAAGGGTAGTGTCAGGGTGATAGTCTGGTTCAGGTTAAGCATAAGTTTCAGATTCAAGGCAGTGTCAAGGGCATAGTGAAGGTATGTGTAAGGGTCATTGAAGAGTAGGAGTGAGGTCAGGCTCAGGGAGAAGGTAATGGTCAAGTCAGGGTAAATGGAGAGTGAGCATAAGAGTCAGGGTCAGGGTCAGGTAAGGGTCAAGTTTATGGTCATGATGAGAGTCGTGGTGAGGCTGAGATTCAGGGCCAGGGTGAGGGTCAAGTTGAGTGCTGGTGTAGGGTTAGCATCAATGTTAGGGGCAGGGGCAGGGTAAAGATGAAATTGAAGGTAAAGGTGAGAGTGAGAGTCAGGGTCAGGTACAGAATCAGAGTCAGGGTGAGAATGAGACAGAGTGTTTAAATGAGTATCAGGATCAAAGTCAGGGTGAGTTTCACAGTCAGACACAAGGTAAGGGTGAGTAACAAAGGTGAGACTCAGGTATTGAATAGAGGGGGTGTCAGAATGAGAGAGTCAGAGTCAAGGTGAGAGTGAGTATACACTCCAGGGTCAGAGGGATGGTTATAATCAGTGTTTAGGTCAAACTGAGGGTCAAGGTCAGGGTCAGGTGAGGATGAGTGTGACAGTCAAGTTCAGTGTGAATGTCAAGTAAGGGTCAGGGTGACAGATTCAATGGCAATGTGAAAATCGGGGATGTGGTGAGGGTCAGGGTAGGATCAACGTCAGAGTAGGGCAGGGCCATAATGAAGTCACAATTGGGGTCAGTGTCAGGTTGAGTGTCATGCCAGTGTAATAGTCAGGATCAGTGTGAGTAAGTAGTTCAGGGTCAGGGCGAGGTTAAGAATCAGTCAGGATTAGCACATCAAGGGCAGACTCAGGCTGAGGGTCAGGGTGAGAGTCCTTATAACTTTCAGGGTCAGGGTGAGGCTCAGAGTTATGTACTATGTGAGGTTAAGGGTCAGAATGTAAGTCAGACATGAGGGTCAGAGTCAGGTTTAGGAGCAGGGTACTTATGTGTATCAGGGTCAAAGTCAACTTCAGAGTCAGTGTCTAGGACAGGATATGTCTGTCAGTCAGGGTGAGAGTAGAAGTCAGAATCGGGGTCAGGGTGAAAAGTAGGGTCAGATAAAGTTCAGGGTCTAGTTCAGCATCAGGATCAGTGTGAGAGAATGAGAGATAATGTCAGTGTGAAAGTCAGGGACAGTGGGAGGGTAAGGGTGTTTGTCATGGTCAGAATCAAGATCAAGTGAGAGTGGATAAGCGTCAGAGTCAGGGTGAGATTAAAGGTGAGGTTCAAGTTCACAGCTCTAGGGGCAGAGTCAATGTCAGGGTGAGGATAAGGGCAGGGTTATGGCTGTAATATTTCACCTTTTGTTTACAATCTTATTTCTAGTATTAATTCAAGTACTGCTGTCAAAGTAAAAGGAGCATTATTCTTCCCGCTGATTCTGGTTAATTTTTCTGTGGGAACAGTAATGGATTTGGGGTACTCACTGGCCCAGTAATTTTAATTGTATTATCATGGACCATCAGATCCAGATAATTCATACCACTAACGCTGAAAAATTAAAATATTCCACATTTTACTTCTTTGTAGATTTACTGCCAGATGCTTGGATGGTAGGAATTCAAGAACATGCAGTGCAATTTAACAGATTTCTGGCCTAAAAAATGTTTTGCAACTTCTCAATTTCATACAGTTAATGGAATAGTCGGAATGGAATTTAGACGTTGAGAAATGGTTGGCTTACAGCTTCAAGGCTAGATAGTTCCAAATTTATAGAAAGTTTACCTTCATTAATGGAGCCAAAATGGCTTCTTCTTCTTCTTCTTCTTTTTTTTTTTTAAGAGAAAAGATATTAAATTATTTCTCGGTCTAATCTCTTTAAGCACTCAGTGTGTTTTCACAGTGCAAGGGGAGGAACTGCTCTCAGGCAACAATTTACCAGTGATTCCGACACACACAAAGCAACTCCAAATCACCATGCTTTATACTTACTTTTAATTGCTGCACTGCAAAAGAAAAGGAAGGTGTAAATGAGGACAGGTGAGTTTACAGGGACTCCATCTTTGCCTTTAAATTAATCTTTGCTCTTGGGGGCACCAGGGGATAAAAAAGACGGGAGAGGGAGATGCAAGAGGGAAGAGATATGGGAACATATGTATATGTATAACTGATTCACTTTGTTATAAAGCAGAAACTAACACACACACACACACACACACACACAAAATCATTGAAAAAAAAAAAAAAAAGACAGGAAAGTGGCTTCTGACCATACTTTTCAGCTATGCTTCCAACAGCAATGGGGTTAATCTAATATTTTTTTCATGTGGTACCTCTGTCTCTCTCTCTCCCCACGCGCAGCAGTCCGGGTCTTTTTGCACAGGTGACGCTATTGACTACTATCCCCCCCCCCCCGCCCCCCGAGCAGGCCCTGGGTCCCCGTTAACGGGCTGAGACTTTCTGATGGGCGCAGTGGGAAAGCCTTGGCCTCAGCCTGGGCCACCAGTCACACCGTAGAGGTGCTCGCTACCTAGTTACCTGGAGGCCGCTACTCTCTTGCAAGGTCTGGGGCCTCCACATAACCCCAAGTTTGAAAGGATGGCTGAGGTTACCTAGCTCATTCCCTTTGGACCTTGAACTGGACTACAGAGGCCCCAAAACCCAGAAGTCAGAGGTGGGAGTGCACAGATCCGAAATGAAGCCTCGCTGTAGGTTGGAATGAGAAAACACCCCTTCTCTATCCTCTCTCCAACGCGGTAGACAGAGTCACCAGGAGAACTCCCCATTCCCTCCCCCGGCGCACGCCGAGCACAGCGTCTGATTGGTGCGCCCTGTCCCCGAGCCCCGCCCCTCCTGCCCCGCGCCCCTCCCTCCGCGCCCCGAGGTTTTAGGTAAGGGTCTTCTAGAGAGCGGACCCTTCCTCATTCCCCCTAATACTTTCATTTCACTTTTTAAAAGCTCGAGAGCCTGGACCGGCCCTTGTTCCACCCTAAAGCCCTAAAATAAGGAGGCCTAGGGTCTGGAGGTCGTAGTGAAAGGGGGTCTAGTCCGGGGAGTGACAGGAGAAAGTTGGGGCGGCAGGGACGGCTGGCAGGAATCTTCGCTTCCCAAGCCTGGGATCTGGGGCTGAGGGGTGATAGAGCCCAGGGTTTTCCCGTCTGAAAAATAAGGGGTGTGCTGACTAGTTCCCAAGACCCCTTCCAACTCTAAATCAAGCGGTACTCCCAGGAGGTGCTCTGTGGTCGTCTTTAGAGTTAGAAGAGCCTATAACGTTGTTCAAGCTGGGGCCGAGGGCAGGGGATTGGAAAATTGAGGCGGGAGGACTCTTGATTCCACCTAGTGAAGGATAAACAAGACTGGGAGATTTCAACAACTGTCTTCTAGACAGCATGTCACAGGGCCACAGTTTCTGGAGAGCCTCTATCTCCCCCGTTTTGTCTACGAGCCCTTCCCCCGTCCCTCAGCACTTATTCTTTAGGCTCTGCCGGCTGGCCCCTCCTTCAGGCTATTTTAGTGCTGCCCAGGCGTTACTTAAGGCTGCAAACCTCTGCTCTAAGGAATTAGATCTCCGAGATCATATCCAGGAAGCAGGGTGAGGGAAAAGGGACCAACTGTCTCCACGAGGCAGCGATGGAAACCAAAGAAGAGCCACAGAGCCAGGAAAACCACCAAAACCAGTACTGGTCTTTATTGAGGTGTCAGGGTGCAGTAATACCATGAAGGGGCAGAGCCTGAGGCCTTGAAGACACAGAGGCAGCATTTAAGGGTCTCAGACAAGCCTGGGTCTCCCGGCTAGGAGGAAGGCAGCCTGCGATCGGGCGCTCACAAGGACTTCAGGAAGTTCCTGTATTTGTCCAGGAAAGAGGCAGACAGAGTATTCAGCTCTTGCCGAAGCTCCTGCACAGCCTTGTCCTGCTCTTGCTGCTCCCCCACCATCTGCTGCCTATAATAGCTGATGTAGAAGTTCACCCAGTCATTCACCACAGTCACCATGTCTTCTTCAGGGACAACAGGACCAGAGAAGACCTGGGGGGGGGTGGGATTGGTATAGGGGAGGTCAGGATTTGGCAAGGGAGACCACGCTCGGCCATGTGATTCAGGGATAACCACAAACTCTGACATCCTCTTTTCTCTGATTTGTATTACCTGTCTCTAGTTGTTTCCATCAACTCAACCATTACCCTCCCAGCTCCAGATTATTCTCCCTTCTCTGTCCTCGCCCACCTCCCAACGCTCCAGGCCTGTCCTCTGAAACAGAGCACCAGACTTACCTGCTGATTTAGCAGAATGTTAAATTCCTTCATTCCTGTAGCAATGAGATCCTTATTGGTTTGAAGAAGGGCCATCTGCCTGATTAGAGAAAGAGATGGAATTTAAGTATCTTTTTCTCCCAGGGTATTTCCCCCAAACTCCTCACTCCCCTTAAGCATCCCTGGGGCCCTGCAGGGTCACCTCCCCTCCACCACCTTTCAAACCGTGCCCTGCTCTGAGATCCCATTTCCCCCCAGGTTGGCTCACTGTCAGGTCCAACAGTGCTATGTATAGACGTCTCACCCACACTTTTCAGGGTCTGGATGTCCCTCTGTGCCAAGCTAGATGTAGACAAGGAGTCCAGTGTCAGCCAAAGAGGGAAACGCCCTGCATTTAGGTCCTGAGGGAGGGTGATAGGCCAACCAGGGGAGGGGAAGGAGGGAGAGGCTTCCCTGAAATTAGAAAGATAGCAAAGCCAAGAGAAGAGATAAGCGGGGAGACCCAGAAAACCAAACCAGGGATAGAGCCATGCCCTCTCCCCCACATCCCAGGATCCAGGCTCCAAACGCTAATGAAACTAACAGTAACTGTTAGATGCCCTGTTACGAGAAAGGCACTTTTAAAATCATCCTAACAAGTGGTGGCAATTATTCTCCCAATTCATAGGTGATATGTTAATAGCAGCTAACATTTACAGTCATCATTTGTGCCAGCCACTGTTTCAAGCAAGTATTAAGGTATTTATTCTTGGGAGTTCCCTGGTGGCCTAGTGGTTAGGATTCAGGGCTTTCACTGCCATGACCTGGGTTCAATCCCTGGTCAGGAAACTGAGATCCTGCAAGCCACATGGCGTGGCCAAAAAAATAAGAAGAATAAGTATTTATTCTTATGAAAACTCTTGTTAGGCAAATTCCAATAACAGTCATATTTTGCAGATGAGCCTTTGGTAATATGGGGGGGACTGGACTCTACTAGGCTGAGTTCCACAGGAATGGAGACACACGTGTCTTATTCTCTAACATATCATCGGGTACTTCACAAAGCAAAAATACTTCTTTTCTTTTTTTTAAATATTTTCCTAATGTTTTCCATTTTTAATAGATTTTTTCCAATTTCAAAATCACCATATAATAACTGAAATAAGTGAAACATTATAAAAATTCACACTGATAAGTGGATCATTTTTGCTCCTTCCCCCGACAAAGTAACCAGCAATTCAAGATGTGTGTATTTCCTGTCCCATCTTCCTCCATTCAAAAACCAGTTTTCATAGGCACCTATACACTCATGGCTTGTTGCTCTGCTTTTTTGTTTATAGCATTATCTTAATTAATACACAGCAAATTAACGTTCTTTTGGTGTACGACGTTTGGATTTTAATAAGTAGATTCATGTAACTACTACCACAATCAGGATACAGAACATTTCCATTGCCCCAAAACTCCTTCGTGCTACCCCTTTGTAGTCTCATCCCTAAATCCTGCCGACCACTGATCTGTTCCCCATCACTACAGTTCAGTGTTTTTGAGGATGTCTTATGATGGAGTCATACAACATCTAACCTTTGAGACTGGCTTCTTTCACTCAGAATAATGCCCTTAAGCTCCATCCAAGTCATTTCAAGTAGCAGTGGGTTGTTCCTTTCCATTGCTAAGCGTGCATCGTATGGATGCACTACAGTTTGTTTATTCATTGACCCACTGGAGGACATCTGGATTGTTTGCAGTTATTGGCAAGTATGAATAGAGCTGCTATAAATATTTGTGTACAGATTTTTGTGTAAACATGTTTTCATTTATTTAGGGTAGAAAGTATGTGTTACCACTAGGAGAAATAATTGCAATACGACCTGACCAAAAAAAAAAATGTATACAGGGCTTCCCTGGTGGCACAGTGGTTGAGAATCTGCCTGCTAATGCAGGGGACAGGGGTTCGAGCCCTGGTCTGGGAAGATCCTATATGCTGCGGAGCAACTAGGCCCGTGAGCCACAGCTACTGAGCCTGCGCGTCTGGAGCCTGTGCTCCGCAGCAAGAGAGGCCGCGATAGCGAGAGGCCCGCGCACTGCGATGAAGAGTGGCCCCCCGCCTGCCACAACTAGAGAAAAGCTCTCGCACAGAAATGAAGACCCAACACAGCCAAAAATAAAATAAATAAATAAATAAATAATTTTAAAAGCCAAGCATTTGAAGCCCTTTAAAAAAATGTATACAGAATTTAAAACAAACTCTTGATAGTTCAATAATAAGACAACCCAGTTTTTTTAAATGGCCAAAAGATTGGAACTGGCACTTCACAAAGAAGATATACAAATAGCTAATAAGCACATGAAGAGATGTTCAACATTATTATTCATCAGGAAAATGCAGATGAAAGCTATAATGTGATACCACTACATACCCACTACAGCTCCTACAAGTTAAAAAGACTGATTAAGTGTTGGTAAGGATATAGGACAACTAGAAATCTCATACATTGCCAGTGGGAGGGTAAAATGAAATGTCTGAAAAAACAATTTGGCAAGTTCTCATAAAGTTCAACATACACTTACCACATGACCTGGCAATTCCACTCCTAGGTGGAGTCCATACACGTCTACAAAAATACTTACATGCAAATGCAAATGTTCATAGCAGCTTTATTTATAATAACCCAAAACTGGAAACAACCCAAATGTCCAATAACCAGTGAGTGCATATACAAACTGTGGTATATTCATACAATGGAATACTACTCAGCAATAAAAAGAAACAGACTGGGCTTCCCTGATGGCGCAGTGGTTGAGAGTCCGCTTGCCGATGCAGGGGACACAGGTTCGTGCCCCAGTCCGGGAAGATCCTACATGCCGCGGAGCGGCTGGGCCCGTGAGCCATGGCCGCGGAGCCTGCGCGTCCGGAGCCTGTGCTCCGCAATGGGAGAGGCCACAACGGTGAGAGGCCCGCGTACCACACACACAAAAAAAAGAAACAGACTAATGGTACTCATGACAACATGGAAGAATCTCAAAATCATTATGCTGAGCAAAAGAAGCTAAGCATGAAAGACCATATACAGTATAATTCCATTTCTATGAAATTCTAGAAGAAGCAAACATAATCTATAGTGACCAGAAAGCACATTAGGGGTTATCTGCGATCAGAATACAAGAGTGGACATTAAAATGCACAGGTGCCCAAGAGAACTTTTTTAGATAATGGCAATACATATCTTGACTATGACAAGCATTCTTGTATACTGTTAGTAGGAGTGTAAATTGGTAAAGCTTTTTAGAGAGATAGTTTGACAATACTTGTTCAAATTAAAATACACATACCCTTCAGCCCAACAATTCTGCTTTTGACTCATTTTAAAGAAATATTCATATTCAGTGTACAGAAAGGCCTGTACAAGGAATTTATCATACCTATTTGTAATAATGAAAAAAGCAATATGGGGAATCTTTATAGAAACTATGGCACATTCACACCATGGCATGACATGCAACTATTAAAATAAATGAGGTAGCTACATATGTGCTGATAGGAAAAGATCTCAAAGACAATGTTAAATGAACTATAATTACAGCAGGCTACCTCAGGCTGCGAGTATGGGAGAGGGGATTAAATGTAAAATTATATTTCTCTCTCTGTCTCTGTCTCTGTCTCTCTCTCATGGTAAATAATGTTTACTTCTGGGCATTGACTGGTATTTGTTGAAAAATGGAAAGAGGGATAAATGTCAAAGGAGAATTTGACCTTCTCCATCTATATTATTGTTTGAATTATTTTACAGTGAGAATGTATCCTTCCATTATTTTTATAATACTTAACAAGAATACAAAATAAAAAAGAAAGAAACAAGATGGTATAGTTCTGAAACCATTAGCCTCAAATTGGACACCTGCCTCAGGGCCTAGAAGAGTAGCAGCTTCTCACTAAGTATCTGTTGCATGAATAGGAGAATGAATGCTTTTGCCACTTTTCAGCTCTGTCACCTTGTCGAAGTCACTTCACACATGCAAACCCCAGTTTCTCTGTTTAAAGGAGGAATGAAATAATACCTATGAGGGTTATTGAGAAAATAAATTCATTCATTCCACAAATAGGTATTTGGCACCTGCCTTGTGCCAGGCCCTGGGAATGCATCAGTGCCAAAGACAAAGTTCCTCTTCTCTGGGAGCTTATGTTCTAGTGGGGGGAGTGAGAGGATGAACCGTAAGGGGTGAAGTCTGAAAGATGGAGCAGGGCCCAATCTACAGAGCTTCATGGGCCATGACAAGAAGTTCATGTTTTATTTTCAAATATGAAGGAAAGTCATTGAAGGGTTTGGAGGAGAATATTGCAATCCTCTTCCATAAAAGTAACAGGAAGCTGCTGAAAGGTTTTGAGCCGGGGAGTTTTAAGCTGTGTAGGGAGTAGACCATAAGCGGGTAGTTGTGGAAGTGGGGAGATCAGTGAGGATAAAGTCAAGGAGATGAGCAGCTTGGAGTGTTCTGCCCGGTGCTTACTATACTGCTGAATGCAGGCTGCCAAGAGGTCTCAGGGGGTGGGGGAAGAGGAAGCATCCTTCATCTCTTTGTCAAGCCACTGATCTGGACCCTGGGGTTGCAAAGAAGTGTATGAGTCCTTGTCAGGCACTTACAGTCCACTTGGGAAGACAGGACTTAGATACCTAATAAAAGCAAGTACAAACTGGCTCCAGAAAGCATATGCTAAGCGTTAAATAAGTTCTACAGTGAACAAGGGTTGCCATGGTCTCTGAGCAGGGAGAGGTCAATGTGGACAAAGATGGTCAGTAAAGCCTAGAGGGTTGCTAAATAGTGTGACCGTATTTCTCAGTTTGCCCAGGATGGCTCCAGTCTGTTAGCCCGATGTGATTATTAACGGTGCCTCCTTTAAAGACACTCTCAACAATCCTGATTTGGGGAATTCCCTGGCAGTCCAGTGGTTAGGACTCGGTGCTTTCACTGCCATGGCGCCGGGTTCAATCAATCCCTGGTCTGGGAACTAAGATCCCGCAAGTCGCGCCACGCAGCCAAAAAAAAAAAATCCTGGTTTGGACAATATTTCATAGAGTAGTGCTGGTCATGAGGGCCCCGTGGAGCAAAGGGCCTCACATTTGAATACTTGACATTAACTCCAAATAATGGTCAACACTTAAATAGCATGCACTATGTACCAAACATAGTTTAAGAGCTTTACACATACGACTCATTTAATCCTCATCCCAACCCTATATGGTAGGTACTAGTATTATTCCCCTTGTACAGGTGAGGAAACTGAAGGACAGAGTGGTGAGAAACTTGCCCAAGGTCTCACATATACTAAGTGACAGAACCTGCACCCAAACTAAAGCCCTCTGGTGGAATTCATTCCTGGAGGTTAGTCTCAGTTCAATATACCCAGAGAAGCTAACATTTAAAATATTACACGTTTGTATCCCTTCAATTTTTCACTCTCACAGGAACCACACAAACAAACAAAAAATCAAATGCCCTGGGTCTACCTCAGCCTCAGAGACTCTGTCTAGCTTTTAGGTAAGGTGAGGTGAGGCGGAAGAGCATTCCAGGCTGAGGTCCAAGAGAAAGATGATAGGGAGAATCAGAAGTTTCAAGCAGGGAATCAAACTGTGAGGGTCCAAGAATGCTGGGCTAAGGAACCAGGATATTTCATTTTCTGAAGAAAAGAGAACGCTTTTAGCAAATTTCTATTTTGAAGGCAGTACATTGCACTAGATGGGAAGGAGAAAGGGAGAGAAGAGAGGGAAAGAGAAAAAGAGGTGAGTTTGGAGGGAAACACTGTCTTTAGACTTCCCCCCCAATTTCATAGACTCTCTCCCCCAATAAACACAGAAGAACTTCTTGCCTATTTCTCCTATTTGCTGACACTATTCACTACAATCCCTTGATTTCCTTGCTCCTCAAAAGTTCTTAGGATCCTTTCAGAAATAATACTCTTCCAGTCAGGAAAGGCTGAAGGGCTGAAAATTTCTAGTGGAGGGCCAGAGACGCCCAGAAGGAAAACAAAAACCCCCAAAAAACACAAACAAACAAAAAGGGAAGCTTTACAGGGCCTCAGGGATCATCTGGTCCAACTTCTCATCATGCATGCATTCATTCATAAACATTATCTCTTTTACGCACCTACTATGTGTTGGGTACCCGGGAAAGGAGTAAAATACAGGCCCTGGCCTCACAGCAAAGAAGCCACCCGAGAACCAGAGAGGGACACTGAGCTGCCCAAAGCCACACAGCGAAAAATTCTGTGGCCGCACCGGGTCTCAACACGATTCCCTAGGGACGCCCTCTTCCCTTCTCCCCGTAACTGTAAGTCGGGGGTCACAGCAAAACAGGTACCTTCAGGGCTTGGCGGGCCAAAGGGCTCCCGCGGCCCCAGACAAGATGCTACAAAGAACCAGGACCGGGACCAGCCCCGAGGGGTCGAGGCGGGCCCGGGAGGTCGGAAAGGAACCATCTGGTTCCTGGACTGTCTGGAAGAGTACGCGGAGGAAGGAGGCCCTTTCGCGAAGGAATAATGCCCCTCTGCAGCTGCCGTAGCCGAGCAGGACGCGTCTTCCGGCCACGTTTCTCTGCCCGCGGAACTAAAGGGAGGAATTCAGGATGGCCTATGTCGCCAGGAGCGAGGCCCCACTGTGCACCGAGCAGTTCGGCTCCGGGACGGCCCGGGGCTGCCGCGCCGCCGCCGCCGACGGGAGCCTGCAGTGGGAGGCCTGGGGGCGGCGCTGGTGGGGGTTCTCTGGGGCCTTCACAACGAAACCCGGAGGAAGAGATGGGGGCGAAAGGGTGGCTCCCGGGACGGCCGTCCCACCTCTTTCCCGGCTCCTGGCTGTCTTCCTGCCTCAGGGCTTCCCCGATAGCGTCAGCCCGGACTATCTGCCCTACCAGCTGTGGGATTCCGTGCAGGTCAGCCCGGCCGACTGGGGAAGGGAGCGACATGTAGCCGGGGCAGGGGAGACAGCGCGCCACCTCTCCCTCCCCGTTTACAGACTGGACACTGAGGCCCAGAGCCGAGCTGTGACACGTCCCAGGCCACACACCCAGGAGAGCTGATAACAGGTCTTAGACCTCCATGCTCCTGCGCCCACTCCTCACCCCACTTCTTTTCTTCTCCAGGCCTTTGCTTCCAGCCTCTCGGGTTCCCTGGCCACCCACGCAGTCTTGCTGGGCATAGGGGTAGGGAACGCAAAAGCCTCTGTTTCAGCTGCCACGGCCACCTGGCTCGTGAAAGGTGAGCTGGACCCCTGGAGTCTCACCGATCGCTCCTCTCAGCTCTGCCATTTCTCTGTCCACTTTTTCCTTCGGCTGGGAAGCCCAGCCCCTCCTTTCCCCTTCTCCCAGTGTTTTGGCACCTAGCTCTGGGCTCTGATGAGTATGTTTATTTATGCATTCCTGTCTGATTAGATCCGGGAGCCAAGCCTCCCCACTTCCTAGAAGAGTGCCTTGTACCTCGTTAAAAAACAAAATTCAACTGAGTAAATTTTAAAGATTTGTGTTGGCTTTATTGACGACTGACTAGTAACCCATGGCGGGAACACCCTCATCCCACCCACTAGCCTTGGTAGCTGCACTCCGTTCCCCATACGTACTGTGCAGTGTCCCTTAATCATCTGGAGCCCAGATCCCTAAGTAAACCGTCCCCTCCCGTTTACTCCTAATCTGTGGAGGACTGCCTAAGAGTTTGGTTTTTGAATAAAACTGCCAACTGCCTTGGGTGTGGGAAATTAGTTAATTCTAGACAGAAACAGTTTTGTAATAGGTCCTGAGTGGCAGAGAGGAGGTTTGGGGAAGGATGAAAGGCGTTTTATATCCTCTGGGATACTAGATGATGCTATGAATAATAACTATAGTAACTGTCTGTTGAATGTGTACCGCTTTTTGAAAAACCACTAAAGGGGGGGAAAAAAGATACAGTTTGGTACCGTGCTACTTAGAAAGTGAAGTAGAGAAGAAAAGGGAAACTGCCCACATCAGGAGGGCCAATGGCTCCACCATCCTTTGTCTTTCACTGTTGTTCCCAGTGGAGGTTTAAATCAGACCCAAGGTAAGGCTCATTCTGCACCTGGCATCACCTGGCCACAGCTCTGGTGAGCCTCCGTGGACCTTTTGGAGAATCTGGAGGCTCCTGCTTATACCCTTACCATGAAGACGAGCATACTGTCCAAATGTGAGTCACTGCTGGAAAGAAGCTCTTTCTCTGAGACTGCATATCAGTGGAGAAGTGGTGGTGATCTGTGCCTCTTGTCCTAGTTGTCTCTTCTTTTAATAATAATAGTTCCTGAACAGTACTTACTGTGTACCGGTCTTTAAATGTCCTGACTCAGTCTCCACAATAGTTCTGAGACAGGTATTGTCATTATCTCCATTTTACAGATGGGAAAACTGGGGCACAGAACGGTAACTTGCCCAGGGTCACGGATGTGAACCCAGGAGGTTTAGTTCCAGAGTACATTTTCATACCACCGCACTGTGCTTAATTTGGATCTTTTCCATTCCTCTCCTATTGGTTAATTGTTTGGAATGCAGTGGGAGCTTGGGTCAGTAGTTCCATGTCATTTCTAAGCATCCTAGCCTTATCACCAACATGTTGCTTATGTATGTCTTCAGCTCAGGCAAGTTATTAAGAAAAAAATAAGACCATTTTAAGATGTGGAAAAATATCCTCTTACTTTAAAGCCTGTTGTTGATATTAAAGGAAACCCCCTTAACTAGAAAGGATATTACAAACTTGTTTCCATCAAACATGGGAAATTTGTATGCGGAGCTTTATATAAGAAACTCCCTTGGAATTTTTTGATGTGGTCACTTTTACTTACAGATCTCTTAATAGAACATGATGTTAATTGTCATAACTAGCAATAGTAATACTACTAGCAGCCAATATTTTGCCAGCTGAGTGTATGCCAGGCGTTTTGATGTGTAATATGTAACTTAATCTCTGCGGCAGCCATATTAGGTAGATGCCTTTATGAGTACCTTTTTCAGAGGGGGAAGCTGAGGCACAGAGAGGTTTAGTAACTTGCCTAAGGTCACATAGGGCCAGGATTTGGACCCAGGCCCACTGACTCCTGTGTCCCACTCTTAACCACCCACTCTTTGGCCAGTTAGGATTTCAGAGTGGAGCCGAGTACAATTTATGGACAGTTGATCCCTTAACTAGGACTCAAAATTTTGAGATCTTACAGCATGGACAGTTGTAAGTGAGGCAGAGAGGAGCAGGTGGGAATTAAGTTTCCTGGTCTAGTGGACAGTGTTGACTTTCAGCTAATAGGGAGGATGTATGTCACTGCATCCTATTGCCAACCTCCAGATTCTGACAAGGGCCCTGCCAACCGCCTCCGATGAAAGATAGAGTAGGCCCCTTTCTTGTGTGAAGGACATACATACCTGATTGGCAAAGACTGTGCAGTCGGAGGGAAGAAAAATAGTTTGGCCCTGTGAGCTCTCACCCCGTAAAAGTAACCTTGCCATGTTCAGAGTCACTAAAATGATCCAATACAAAAATCTTGAACAATGAAAATTTTGTGTAGAATTAAAAGTACTTGAAAGGAGGAGTGTGGGTGAGTGACAGCGGGAGGAGGCTTCTAAACCCACCCTGGGAAGTATAACTTCCATGGACAGAGGGGACAGAAATAGAGAAGCCGAGCAGGCCGGATGGGAAATGTGTTGTACACACGCCTCTGAATGAGGCAGCTGCTACTCAGCCCCAGCCAACTGGAGCGGTAAGGGGAAGCAGGCCTGGTGCTGCCGTGTCTTCAGGTTCTTCTCGGAAAGCTGTAAATCCAGATTTTCTTGAAAATGCCCCATTTTCGTTTATCAATCCTCGAGCTTCAGTTGCTTCATCTAAAGGGGATGATCCCTCAAGCTCGTAGAATTGTTGTGACGATTGGAAGACTTGGGTATTTCAGGTTTCTGCCAGAGTGCTTAGCGGTCTCCTTCAAGTCCAAGGCTGGGTAAAGATGTCTAGCTAGAAGGGGTCAATGCCCAAGGATGGCCGCGGTGGCAAGAGGAGAATGAGGAAGGCTGGCCCATGTCACCACCTTTATATGTCGTGGGACGTTCTCATCCCTCCTACCCACAACCTAGTTCTCCTTCTTGCAGTCCCCCACTTAAGGGTCCCTTCCCTCAAACTCAAACAAGCTAAGGGTCCTCTGCCCGCTCTGCCTGTCCTTCCCAGTGCCCGCAGTGTGAGGCCTTCTCAGTTTGATTCTAGAACAGTCCTTCTTTGTGATCCCCCTGCTGGGCTTAATGAGTACTACTCTCAGTATAAGGTAGGGTCTAAATCAGTGGTCGGCAAACTTTCTGTAAAGGACCAGACTGTAAAGATTTTACACTTTGCAGGCTGTACAGTTTCACTTGCAGCAACTTGATTTTGCCGTCGTGTTATGAAAAAAGCCATAGACAGTCTGGAAACAAACGGCACAGCTGTGTTCCAGTAAAACTATTTACAAAAACGGCGAAGAAGCCCACAGACCACCGTTAACTGACCCTTGGTCTAAATCAGTGTTTTTCGTAGTGGCTGCTGTCTGCTTTTACACTGGCTTTTGAGCCTGGAACCATGACTCTGGCTCACTGTGGTGCCTCCCAGGCCTCACGGCAGTGGGTAGCCAAGAAGCACTTGTGCAAGTGAAGGTCTAGTGGATTCCAGAGACCTCTGTGACTCTCCCTAGTCTGAGGAGGCCTCTCCCTCTGCCCCACACTCCCAGCTCGCTTGTCACCAACCTGCAGTTCAGATCCTTTTTACTTATTTATACTCTGATGACCACCTGTGAACCCACTGCGCAACCTAAGAGCTAGAATATCAACAATAACCTCTGAACTTTCCGCACAGAATTTCCTGCTTTTTATAAAAATAGTTTTACCATATAGATATATATACCCAAACAGTATATTGTTTAGTCTCAGTCGTTCTCGAGCTTTATGAAGAGTGTACTGTACTGTGTGTAGTCATCATGACGTACTTTTTCATGCAGGATGATAATACTAGGATTCATCCATGCCGATGTGGGTAATTGTGGTCCAGTAGATTTTCAATGCTGTCTAGTGTGCCCCTGAGTAAATGTACCAGAATTTGTTTATGCATTCTCCTGTTGATGAGCATTTGCATTATTCCCAGTTTTTTGCTGTTATAAACAATGCTGCAAAGAATATTCCTGGTCCGTGTCTCTTGGTGTGCATGGGTACCTAGTTCTCTGGGGTACATGCTGAGGGACTGCTAAGTCTAGGCACTTCTGACCCCATAATGCAGCTACGTCTCTCTAGAACTTATACCAGACTGAGCTTCCAAGGGCAGCGATCCAAGATGGAAAGCCATCTCAGTGCCAGGCTCTGCCAGGCCCTACAGCCCCCAAGGCTCTTGCTTGTTCCTTACCGATGCCTCTCTCCCTCAGATTCAACTGGCATGCTGGGCCGCATCATCTTTGCCTGGTGGATGGGGTGAGTTTTTCTTCCCGATCTGCAGACTTCTAGCCACTCTCCCTAGACAGGAGTCATGTCTTTCTCAGCCCTGGCTGTATTTTCAGCTCCCCCTCTTTCCTACCAGTCTCCAGGGGCGGGGAGATTTAGCAGGTATATCAGAGCTAAGGAGTCTTTAGTGAGTACCCAGTACAGGTGACTTGCCCGGGGTCACCAAGCAGTGAAGCCACAGAGCCATTGCCAGGATGAGATCTGCCTTCAAGAGCACCGATTTGCCCCTCTGCTGCCCATCATGGAAAAACACAGGGAGCCACAGGCTCTGAGCATCCTCTGCTGGCTTGTTAAGAGACAAGCTTGGATGGGACAGTGCTTAGCCCAGAAGGAATACCTTTACTCCAGAGGCTACTGTGGCGGCTTAGATACTTGGTTGGACTTTGCTGAGTGGGGAGTGGGCTTGGGTAGGTTATCAGGATCCCTGTCCGACGTGGGATCCACATCACCATTTATCTAGAAGGGATTGAGGGTGTCGTGCTGCCTGCTTCCTCCTTGAGTCACTACTGGGTGACCTCAGGAGTGAGTTAGTATCTGCCATCAGTCGTGGTTGTGAGGTGCAGTGAGCTATGTAAAGTGCTTAGCACATAATAAGTGTTCAGTAAACACCAACTGCAATTACTAACCCTAACTGGGCCTCACCAGCTCTCTGTGTATCCTCTCCAATCCTTATAATAACTGTGTAGAGTAGGATTGAATGTGTACCTTTTCCAGATGTGAAGCAGACCAAGTCACACAGCTTGTAACTGGTGAGATGGGATTTGAACCTAAAGCCTGTGGTCTTTCTGTGGCATCAGGCAGAGCCCAAGACCAGGCCCACGTGTTCTAGTCCTGCCTTTGCCATATATTCGCTCCATCAGGAGTTCCCCATGTGTGTCCCATGCCCCGTCCAGGAATGCTCCCTTTCCCTCTAGGAGATTTCAAATTAAGGGTCAGGGCTAATGCTGCAAATTCTGAGCTGGGCAGGGGACTGCAGCATCTCCTGCCACTGGGATCTTGGAGAAGTAGTCCCTGGGGGTTTGTGCAAGGGCCAGGGTGTCACTCGGCCTGCAGAGGAGGGAACCATCTGTGGCATCGTGTAATAGAGATATCCTAGGCTGGATGTCAGAGCCTGGCTCTTTCGGCCTTTTCCCCCCACTCCCATCTGATCCGAGGGAAGTCATATCCCTCTCTGGGCTAGTTGTCTATAACATGCAGGGTAGTGTTTACACTGAATGTATTGTTTATAGAATATGTGGACTTCTTGCTGGGTACCTTCTATGAAGCAGAAGGAAGAGGAGGGGAGTTGGCAGAGGACCCCAAGGATGGCCTCTCTCCCAGGAGGACCCGAGGGTGGGGAGCAGCCACAAGGCAGTCAGCTTTTTCCTTTGGTGCCTCATGGGTTAGTAACGGGGAAATATGAGTGACCACTGAAGGTCCTCCCAGCTAATGGTGGCATTTCAGGCAGCAGTGACAGGGTGTGGGGACAGATGTCTGGCTGGGGTGTGGGTTTTCCTGAGCCCTTCGGACCTTTCCAAGGCATAGGAATGGCCTGCACTGCCCACAGGCTGTGTTTTCTCCTTAAATCCAAATTGCAAACCAACCTCTCCTCCCCCACAGGAGCAAAATGGACTGTAATGCCAAGCAGTGGAGGTGAGAAGGGGCTGGAACTGAGGGGAGGGGAGTCTTCTAGTATGAAGGTCTCTGACCTCTGACCTCTTATCCCTTCCCCCAGGCTTTTTGCCGACATCCTCAACGATGTAGCCATGTTCCTCGAGATTATGGCTCCCATGTTCCCCACCTGTTTCACCATGACCATCTGCATCAGCAACCTGGCCAAGGTACCCGCCTCTGGGGCACCCCGGACCCAAGATGCCTGCCCTGGTGGTGCTGTGTGCGGGCTCACTTGGGGCCCACAGGGGATCCCAGCCTGGGCCCAGTGTTCAAGGCATTTCTAGAAGAGTGAAGAAGTTCAGATGTTTCTTCTGGGACTCAGCCATGTATTCTGATCCTCCTCCAGCCAGACAGCCTCTAGAGCCTCAGAGAGTCAGTCTAAGGCAGTGTCTGGAGCCACGGGACTGGTGAGGGAGCTCTGAGCTGAAAGAGAGTACGGGTGGTCCAGTGTCAACATCTTGGGACCAGCTCCCTGGCTACCTTGCATTCTTTCAGTAAAATATTTAGGGTGCCTACTGCATGTTCGGCACAAAATACGGGCCCTCCCATCTTTGAAAGAAAGCCACACATAATTAAATATTTATCAAGTGATAGCTATAGGTATTCCAGATGAGAAGTATAGGGGGCTGCAGGAGGGTTCATCAGGGAATCTGGCCCGGTCCAGGGATGTAGGAAGGTCTTCCCTGGAGCTGGGTCCTGAAGTATGAGTGTGAGGTACAGCGTGGGCATTCTGAGCAGAAAGAACAGTGCAGGTCAAGGTCCAGTGGCAAGACAGAGCACAGACCGGAGAGCAAGGCTGAAGGGGTGATTGGGCTGAATCCAAGCTCTTCTCCGCCATGCTGCTCATCCTCATGATTCCTTCAAGTTGGCCTCATCCAGATGAGGAAACAGGCCTAGCAAGGTTCGGTAAAGAGCTCAGCCTGTCTTCCCCACAGGGTTAAGTACCTGGCACAGAGTAAAGAGTCTTAAGAAGATATGTAAGACCCATCTTAAAGGCCCATCCATCTGTTCAGAATCACTTGTGTTTCTCTGCTGGGCACTACTGATATTTAGGATTTTAGGAACAGTTCTTTGTGGTGGAGGCCACTGAGCTTCCCTGGCCCAGGCACTAAAGGCTGTGAGCACCCCCTCCCCCTCCAGGGCAGGCGACCACAGAGAAACCAAGGATTGTGACCTCTGCCTAAATTCTGCACTAAGCTCCGCCTTGCGGGCCTCAGTCTCTTCATCTGTCGAATAAGGGACTCGAACAGGACCATGAACTTCCCCTTCCCCACCTTCCCGCCCCTCCCTGGAGTTCCAGCACCTCCATCCCTGAGGTGCACCAACCAGAAGCCTGGTTGTCACCCATGCCTTCATCTCCTCCCCCTTTACCTGTCACCCTCAGCTAAACCTCCATTCACGTCTGTTATTTGCCCTCTTAAATCTCTCCAGTCCTTTCACGCCTCCATCACCATGTCACCTGGTGATTCCTTGCTGCTGAAAAAGCACAGTTATTTCCTAGGTCATCTCCCTGCGTCTATTCTCACCCCTCTTCAGTCCTTCTCAGAGCAACCCCATAGTCCTTATCAGAGTGGAAATCAAATCAGGTCACTTCCCTGTGCCCATTGCTCTTGGTATAAAGACCTTACAAGGCTTGGTAAGTTCTATGTGATCAGGTCCCCGCCCATAACTCCAGCCTCATTTTGATCCACGTTCCTCTTACCTTCAAACAAACACTGCCTATGTAACAACTCGTTTATTTGTTTACCATCTGATGATTTATAAGCTTCATGAGGGCAGGGGTTGTATTGAAGTCTCTCACAGCACCTAAATCTGTATCTGACATCTAAAAGAGATTTGATAAACATGAATGAAGTCAGTGACCCTAATCGATGAGCTCTCCCATCTCAGAGGGAGAGCCCTAGGAGGTCAGGGCCACTGGTGTGGGTTTGGAACTGGCCTGGAAGGCTTGGCTAGGCCTCGACTGGGACAGGAAGAGAGTGGAGTTAGTTCCAGGCAGGCAGAATGTAAGCACCAAGTTGGAAACCAGACTTGGCTCTGCAAGGGTGAGGGTGCAGCCAAAGCAGAAGTTGGAGGCTGGGGAGGTTCTGGGCTAAGAATGGTCTGTGGGCCTCCACCTTGCGGGGAGAAAGTGAGTTTCCTTGGGCCTGGGTCCACAGGGTGGTGTGACAGGCAGACCTTCAGTTTTCTCCTGGAGCAAGACAGGGGAGGTGGGCCTAGTGGAAATGCGGGGTGAGAACAGGAGACCAAGGACGGCATTCAGGGTTTTGCTGCGGGGTGGCCTGAGGCCCAGTTTTCTTAAACTGGTTTGAGCCATTTGTTTGGCTCACCCACAGAAACTCCTGTGTTGCATTAGGTTATGGCCACTCTGACTTTCACTCTTCCCTTTCCCAACCCAGTGCATTGTGGGCGTGGCTGGTGGGGCCACTCGGGCCGCACTGACCATGCATCAGGCCCGGAGAAACAACATGGCCGACGTGTCAGCCAAGGACGGCAGCCAGGTGAGCAGCCAGAATTGGAGGGATGGTGGGGGGTGCGCGGATGTACCGGAGGGGGGCAGACATCAGACCAAGCCACGATTTGGGCATATGAAGAGAAGCACCTGAGTGCTCCTACGGGGCGGGGTGGGAGACAGGCGGGAGGAAATGTAGCTTCTCCCTGCTCTGACTCTTAGGATAGGTAGTCGGTGTGAGGGCTCGGGCTCGGGCTCTGGCGGCAACAAGTCCGAGCTGGTCATCTCAGCCCCTGCCTGCTGCCCTTGAGGCCAAGAGGGACCCCTTGCCTTGGACCTCACCCTCTCTAGGCAGAGCCCCACCCTGGGAGGTGCATGTTCTGACCCCATGAGGCCCCACACGTTAAAGCGCCTGGCATGTGAGGAGGCCGGAGTCACTGCAGAGGCCTCCGCTGGGCAGTTTAGCAAAGCCCTTCCGGCCCAGCCCTCACCTGACCAAAGGAGCCTGAAGTGGAGGTGGAGGCACCCTTAGGCTGAACCCTTCAGGTATCGCCTCCCTCCGTACCCCGGTGCTAAGTGCCTATGTGCACTGCATCGTTTACCTCTCACACCAACCCTCTAAGGTGGATACTGTTATTATCTCTCTTTTACAGATGGGGAAAGTGAGGCCCAGGGTGGTCACAAGTGTGATGGTTTTCTTTGACACTGAAGCAATTTAGAAACCTCTGTTCTCTCCAGTCCTACTTTCTGGCCTTCTCTTATATTGTTTTATTAAATAGAATTTCATTAAAAAAATTGACTAACTGCTTTCAATAATATTAACACAAGCTAATGTTTTTTAAACATTAACCATGTGCCAACTATTTCATGTGGATGAACTCATTAAATCCTTACAGTGGTCTTGTGCAGGGCTGTTCATTGTTGCCACTCTACAGATGAGGGGAAAAAAGGCACCGAATGGTTGAGTCTCCCTGGGTCCCTTTGGACACATCCCTTCTCCCCGGAAATGGTTGGATGAGTTCTTCCCCATTATCACTTCCACAGGTTGTTAGGGAGGGGAAATAAGTACAACCAGCCCCGTGCCTGCTGTCTCACCTGCCCTCTTTCTAACCCCCAGCCCCTTCCACCCCCAGATGCATTTTCCAAGGCCCCAGGGCTTCCTCAGTTCACGGAGGCAGTAACATCAGTGGGGCAATGAGACGCGTGCTCAGCCCCAGACTCAGCCCCTGCTTTCTGCTGTTGTTGCTTTGCTGCCAGTTGCTGTGGCTGCTGGAAATGACTGTTCCCACCTTGGGGGAGGGGAGGTCCCTCTGCCCCTGAGCTCCAAGGCCCCTGATCCCCAGTTTACTGTCACACCCACAGCCTTTATTTCCACGGCCCGCCCCTTTGCCAGGACGACTGGGTAAGAAGAGCTGCAGTCTCAGGCCCCCTCTGTGCCAGAACCAACTCTCCCCCGGAACCCCGTAGTCAGGGACACCAGTCCAGACTCCTCTCTCATGATGAGTTGGGGGGCGGTGGCCAGGGGTCTTTTCCCCTGGGGTAAGCTCAGTCGGGCCATCTCGGGCCATCAGAGGGTCTGATAATGTTGATTCTCAAGGGAAGTTTGGATCTTGTGCTTTTCTTCCTGGGTGGTTCCTTGACCCCTTTGCAAAAAGCATCTGCTGGTTACTGGGCAGATGGACCTTTTTTTCTGTTTTTCGGGGTTTTTTGTTTGTTTTGGCCACGCTGCATGGTTTGCAGGATCTTAGTTCCCCGACCAGGGATCGAACCCATGCCCCCTGCAGTGGAAGTGCGGAGTCCTAACCACGGGACTGCCAGGGAATTCCCTTTTTTTCTTTTTTTAAACCACCAAATAAAGTAGTTTTAATCTGTGGACATTTACTTGCCTGAGTGTAGGGCTACACTTTGACTCTTGCAAAACAAAGAAGGCATGTTCCACAGGCATTCCAAGGGCATTGCACCTACCTGGGCAGAGAAGCAGCTGGTATCTTAAATGACAGCTCACTCATCAAAAACGTTAAAAATTTCCTAGGCACCCTTATCAGTGTAGGGAGTGTCTGGGGCAGGGAGGGGTGTGGTGAAAGGCACTCAGGGGTATTTTTTCTGGCCTGGAGGGGAGCCCTCCAGCTCCCATCCCCTCTGCCATTTTCCAGGAGACGCTGGTAAGCCTGGCAGGGCTCCTGGTCAGCCTCTTGATGCTTCCCCTGGTGTCAGATTGCCCTAGGTAAGCCGGGACCAAGGGCAGGGAGGAGGCGCCCCGCTGGGCCTCTGCTCCTGTTGACCACCTCACTCTGTCACCCCAGCTTAAGCCTTGGCTGCTTCTTCCTCCTCACTGCCCTCCACATCTATGCCAACTACCGGGCAGTCCGGGCCCTTGTCATAGAGACCTTGAACGAAGGCCGGCTCTGGCTGGTCCTGAAGCACTTCCTTCAGCGGGGAGAGGTACTTGGCCCCGCTTCAGCCAATCAGATGGAGCCGCTGTGGACAGGTGAGCCAGCCCCTCGGTTTCAAGTTTCCTATGTCTCCCCCTGCCTGGGCCTCCTGACTCCAGCTTCCCACAGGTTTCTGGCCATCTCTGTCTCTATCCCTGGGGGTCCCCCTACACCGTGTGACTTCCAGGTGAGTGGCCCAGCGTCTCCCACCCATCACCACGGTCACCCCCTCCCCACACGGGCTCCCTGTTCTGATCATACACTGGCCTCCCCCAACCAAGCCCCACCTCTCTGGTTCTCTCTTTCCACCGAACAGACTTGGGGGTCAGTGTGGGTGCTTGAGGGCAGCAGGTGTATAACATGAAGTAGATATAAGGGATCTTATATTTGTTGGATGCAGGAAGAAAGGAAGGGTTGATGTGGGGGAGGGGTAACGGCTGAGGGATGGATGGCAAGGAGGTGCAGGACAGTTAGGGTTAACAGTTAGGTGGCTCTGCAGTTGACTGGGTGCTCACTGCTGCCTTTGTCTTCTCCTCCCCCACTGCACGCTCTTCTCTCCTTCAGTGTCTTTGAGCTGCAAAAGCTGGTTGAGGGGCACCAAGAACCCTACCTCCTTCGCTGGGACCGGTCACAAAGTAAGTGTGCCGCGTTCCCCCAGCTTCCGACTCACCCTCCCGGGCTCAGCCTCTCATTCCTCCAGCCCCGGGGCCCCAAGCCCTGGACACGCGCTGGACGGTTTGGAGTCTGCCTAGTGTCCTGAAGGGAGCTCTAGACTAAGACTGATGCATTCAGCTTGTAGCTACATGCCCCAGTGAAGTTCCCTTTACCACTCTGTAAAATGGCGCTAACAATACCTGCCTTATTAGCTGCAGGGTTTTTATGAGGATCAAATAAGGTGACTATGTAAAAGCACTTTGTACATTGCAGCACACTCAGATAGGGTTAAGACCTTTGGTTATCCCTGAGGAACCACTTTCCTCTCCTATCCGGTGTCACCTCTTGAGGAAACATGTACTAAAGTTTACTGGTCTGCTGGTCGTGTGTTAAAAGCTGCTTATTCTCACTAGCCATTAAAGACGTGCAAAATAAACCCACCTCAGGGAGCTGCTCTGAAGTTGTATCTTGGAAATTACTTGGCCGGAGCACTGGGGAGCAACATGAGATGAAGTTGGAAAGGAAAGGGTGAGAGATGGCCTTTCATGCCAGGCCAAGGCCTTTGGGCCAGACAGGGATGAAGCAGGCTGGTAGGCCTGAGAGTGTTTGGGGACGTGGCCCTTCCCTGGTACCAGTCTGTCCCTGGGTCTCTCCAGACCAGGTACAGGTTGTCCTGAGCCAGATGGCAGGCCCTGAGACCATTCTGAGGGCTGCCACTCACGGACTGGTGCTTGGAGCCCTGCAGGGAGATGGACCCCTCCCAGGAGAGCTGGAGGGACTGAGGAATCGAGTACGGGCTGGTAAGCGCCTCACAATCTAGGCTGCTTCTGACTCAAAGCGGGGTGGAGAGAGGAAGGACCCTGTTCGGCTTGGGGAACCCAAGAGCTTCTGGTTCTTCACCCCACTCCAGGTCCTGAGAAAGAGAGCTGCGTCATCGTCAGGGAGACCCACCAAGTGTTGGACAAGCTATTTCCAAAGTTCTTGAAAGGTAATATCCTTCTGCTTCATGGCTCCTAGGCCTTCTCCCAGAGGCCCTGCCTACCCCCATCCCCACCCCTTCACCTAGAGGGTGGAAGACCTGGGTTTCTCTCTGTGATCTCAAGTCTGGACCTCAGTTTCCCTGTCTGCAGGATGGGGAGGTTAGGATGGTCTCTGAGGCGCTGTCAGTGTTGACAGACTATGGATCCCAGTTGGCATTGGAGGATGGTGGGCGGGGGGCGGGGTAAGGCTCACAAATTACTGATGATGCTCTTTCATTTAGCACCTACTCCATTCTGGCCCTTTTTCATGTGCTGCTCAATTAATTTTTGCTACAACCAGATGAGGTTTTAGGCTCATTTTATGCCAGAGATTACCCAGCAGAGGCAAGGGGAACCTGAGCAGTACACCCAGCCCGTGCTGCTCCTTCCCCCTCCCCAGGGTCAGCCCAGAGTCTCCTCCCCAGCAGTATCCCTATGCCCCCTCCC
>NW_021703769.1:71400174-71440603 GCF_005190385.1 Monodon monoceros | reverse complement strand
CTCCCCACGGTCAGCCCAGAGTCTCCTCCCCAGCAGTATCCCTATGCCCTCTCCCCACGGTCAGCCCAGAGTCTCCTCCCCAGCAGTATCCCTATGCCCTCTCCCCACGGTCAGCCCAGAGTCTCCTCCCCAGCAGTATCCCTATGCGCTATCCCCAGGACTGCAGGATGCGGGCTGGAGGACTGAGAATCACCAGCTAGAGGTGGATGAGTGGAGGGCCACATGGCTCCTGTGTCCAGAAAAGAAGCTCTTGTGAGCAGCCCAGCCAGAGGCCCAGGTCCCAGGACAGGAGCCTGGAGCAAGGACACTTTGGCCACAGCAGGACCTGGGAAAGGCAGCTTTATTTTTGCTTAGGGGCACCGATGTGGCCATTTGGCCAAGGAAGTGACTACCAATCAGATGGACTGGGCCCCAGGCAGAGACAAGGTGGAGAGAAGGGGTACCAGGGCCTTCCCCCGCACTCTCCTGCCCCAGGCCCTTCTCACCACTGCAGGCTCCCCACCCCCACTTGCTGCAAGGCTGTGGCTCATGGCATCCGACACAGTTGACCTCAGGCATAAAAGCCCCAGAGGAACGTGGCCACGGCCATCATGAGCAGGGCATTGAGGTTGACGACTCGGGCCCAGCTTGGGTCCTCACTGATGTCCTCCAGTCGCCTGGCTGCGGCAGCCGTCTCCTCCTGGGTAGGGCGTGGGGGACTGCCTGCCCCATCCCTGCTCATTCCACAGAACCAGAGCAGGCACTGGCGGAACAGGCCTGGTGCTGGGGACGGGGGCTCTGGGAGAAATTGCAGCCGTACAGTTAGTCTGCCCCCCAGCTCCCCCACCCCAACTCCCCGGGCAGTGCCTTACCCTCCATCTCCACCGCGTGCTCAGGGCGCCCGTTCTGTACAGGGGCTGAGGTTGGACCTTCTAGCTCCTCAGCATCCAGGTCCTCGCGCTCCTCCTTGCTGTACCGGAGACTGAAAACCAGGCGGTGGAGCTGGGGAAGGGTGGGAGCAGGGACCAAGTGGGAGTGCCGTTCCCCCACCCCGAACCTGGAGGTCCCCCATCCACACCGGCACTCCCTCACCTCCCTCGGTCCAGCCTGCACACCCACCCAGGCTCACTCCAGGATGACCTTCCATGGCTGCCCTTTGCCCTCAGGCTAAACCCAAGCTCCTCAGCTGGGTGTTTAAAGCTGTTGGCCCTGCTCAGCCCTCTGCTTCATCACCCTGTCTACACTCACGATTGTAGTACTTTAGTCTTACAGCCCTGCTAACAGTGTTCCTTCCTGTGGGTGTTTGCTCACAGGGTTCCCTCCTGCTGCCTTTCCCCTATTCCACCTGTGGGTTCCTGCCCATCCTTCTGGGCCCACTTCTTTTGTCCTTCCCCCAGTCAGCTCTGCCCTGGGCCACCTGCCTTGCCACAGCACAAGACCAAACCCTGTTGGGGCTTTCAGGGTAGTACTCTGTCCCTCTCCCCCACCAATCAGGCCAAGACTCTGGGGGGCTTTAACCTCCCCTACAGCCTTCTTCAAGCCACCTCCAAAGCACCTCAAATAAATGTGATTTAAATAAAAACATTGTACTTGCTTTGCAAATGAAGCTTCAGACTGGACTCTCAGCCTGCCCTCACCAAGCCTTGGTATAGAAATTCAGGTGCTACCCACTGGGAGTTCTGGGAAGCAGGCTGGCCGACTGCTGGTGGAGAGGGCCCACAGCGGCCCACGTTTGTTGCCCGGTCCAGAGGCCCGCACTTACGTGCTTGCGCGGGATGGGCGGTGTGCACAGCGAGACCACGAGGGTGAGGAGGCCGGAGCAGACGAAGAGCACGATGGCGAAGTAGAGGTAGTGCACGCGGCAGAGGAGCGCGGGGCACGCCGAGGGGCGCACGCAGCTGCCCGAGCCAAAGGAGAACTCGGGAACCAGGCGTGCCAGACCCATCAGCAGGCCCCCGATCAGTCCCCAGAAGGCGCCCTGCGAGGCCAGAGAGCGCATCAGCCTCGGGTTTCCAAGTCCGGCCCCGAGCTCCCAATGAGCACACACACTCACCTTCTCATTGACGCGGGGCACGAAGAGCGCCAGCACGAAGACGGCCGACACCGGCGGCGCCAGGTAGCTGGAGACCGACTGGATGTAATCAAAGAGTTGCCCGCCCTGCGCCGCCTGCACCACGGGAAGCCAGGCCACCGACACGGCCACGATGAAAACCACCCAGAGCCTGCGGTGGACGGCCATCAGGTGGTTTCACCCAGGACCCCGTCTCCCCCTGTCCCTACGAGTGCTCCCTGCCCCCACCCGGGGCTGATTCGTGGGGCAGGAGATGGAAAACCCAGGCCCACCGTCCTACTAGCAGCAACTCGCGGTCGCCCGCGCGGGGCCGCAGGCGCGTGTAGATGTCCATGGTGAAAAGCGTGCTGCTGCTGTTAAAGATCGAGGCCAGCGAGGACATGAGCGCGGCCAGCATGACCGCCAGCATGAGTCCGCGCAGACCTGCGGGCCGACGGAGCCGTGAGTCTGGGGCCACGAGGGGGTCCCGGGAGGGTGCGGGCTGGGCGAGGGGTGACTCCTCCCACTGGCGCCTGTGGGCAGCGGGGCAACCTGGGGGCCCGCCCTCACCGTTGGGCATGAGCTTCACGACGAGCCGCGGGTAGGCGATGTTGGAGCACCCCACCTCGGTGCCACACACGCGCTTACACACCTCTGGCACCACGCACGCCACCTCGTCTGCGGGAAAGGGCACGACGCGGCTATGGCGGCACCGGGTCTGAACCTTCGGATCCCAGAAGTGGGGACGGGGAATCCCAGTGGAGGAGAGATGGGCGCCCCGGGTGGGAGGTGGGACTGGGTGGCCCAGATCTTTGGACGGGAACGGAAATGGGAGACAGGCACCCCTATCTTTGCACAAGAAAGGGGCTGGATGGGGCATAGGACACTCGGTCGGGGTGGGGTTGCAGACGTTACCCGGGTAAAGAATGCGGCTGATCATGCCCGGCATGACCATGAGGAACATGGGCATCAGCTTCAAGTAGCCGCACAGGATGCAGCCCGCCTTGATGTGGGTCAGGTTTTTCCCAGCCAGACAGCGCTGCACTATGACCTGCGACGAGGGGCGTTCAACTACCTGCGTCCAGTCCCGGGTACCCGCCCCTCCCGCCTTGCCTCAACTCGCCGCTCTAATCCAGACCCCGCGGCTGGCCCATCGAAGCGGGCAATTCAGCTCCAAGCGCAGACCCTGACTCGGATCCGGCTCCATCTGGTTTAGCTCTAACTGGCGGGCTTCCCGCTCCCTCGGACCACGCCTTCCACCTGGCTTCCCAGATGGGTTCAGGCTCCACCCATCTCAGCTCCGCCCACCGCGGTTCCAGTTCTGCCCCAGCCTCGCTCGCCGCGCAGGCCCTGACCCCGCACCTGGTCGCTGCACCAGTACCAGCTTGAGACAATGGTAAGCCCCAGAAGCAGCGCAGGCCACGGCAGGTCCCCCGTCACAGGGTCCCGGAGCAGATGGTAGGAGTCGGGCCGGGGTAGATAGCAGGAGCTGGAGATGTTGCCCACCGCCGGATCCTCGGACACCGTCAGGGACGTCATTGCCCCCAGGTATTTGTCGAAAAGCCCCGAATACCCGCCCACCTCGTGGAAGGCTGTGAGGGCAAAGCAGTTAGGGGACATGGTGCCCGCGACAAGGCCCTCCCTAGGACCCACATGCCGCAGACGCGCGATGTCCCTGCTCCCAGGTGGAGAGATCTGCGAACTGTGACCTCTGCGCCCCTCCCCCATCGGCTGAGCCCCTACCGTAACCCATGAGGACGAAGGCCCCCGCGAGAATGACGAAGGTCTGCACCGTATCCGTGTACATCAGCGCTGCCAGCCCTCCTGCAATGGCTTGGGTCAGTGGAGACAGCCCAGACAGGCTGCCACTAGTACATACAGTGTCTTTGTGCGAATTGGAAAAGGGCTCCCCTTTCCTGGAGGGCAAATTTCAAAAGGATGGCCCATTCCCTGGGCTCACGCACTCCGGCATCAGGAGGCAGGGCTGCGTGAGCACAGTGGGGCTGAGTTTTAGGCTCCACTAATGCCAGGTGCCCACATGCAGGACTTCCACTACAGGCCCTCCTCTCAGCCCCAGTTTTCTCTTCTGTGTGATAGGAGGAGGTGATTCTCTAAGGTCCGATTCTCATCCCATTCGAAGGGACGGGCCCCTCAAGCCGGCCTTGGTACCAGGCCCCACCCACGCTGCTCCAGCGTCAGGCCTCGGGCACCACCCCAGAATCCTCCAACCTGCACAGGGTTTGGTGAGCTTTAGAGTCTGGCCAAGTCGGCTCTCCCTTCCCAGGTGTTCAAGAGCTGTTAAATTTTCCTTTTTGCCCAGGCCCAGGACGGGCTCAGATCTCTGAACTTCCAGACCAAATCCAAGGAACGTGGAGGGGGGGGGAGTAGTTTGCTTTCCAAAGATTTAGGTCCTTCTCCTGCTTGGATCACATCACACTTAAGAACTTCTCCAGCCCGCTTTCCTTTGGTGACTCCCCTAAGCCCTGCCCACAGATCCACGCTCCCTTCCCTAAGCCCCTGCCACCTGCCACCTGTCACAGTGTAGATCATGGTGATGCCCAGAAGCGCGATGACGGAGGCATAGATATTCCATCCCAGAGCCTGTTGAATGAATACTGCCCCGGAGAACATATCCACCTTGGGGGGAGGAGCAAGCGCACAGGTCAGGACACAGGGGCCAGGGTGGGGACCCAGGTCCACTTCCTACCCAGATCACGACCCTACGTGGCCACACCTCGAAGGTTCCCTCGTTTTTTGATGCCCTGGTCTTCCCAGGTACCTCTCACTATGGTTGTCGCCCCAGAAGCCTATTCCTTCCAGGCCCTGCCTCCATCACGGTTCTTACAGCCATTGCTCCTTGGTCCCGCCCCATCCAGGGCTTTCCAGAGACCTCCACTGGGTGATCCCACCCTACCAGGGTCTCGACCAGCTCCCCGCGCATGCGCACCGAAATCTTGGTGAAGATGTACAGAAAAAGCGAGAGCACGGACAAGTAGAGGCGGATTCGACGGCCGCCAAAGCGCTTTCGCAGGTACTGCGGCATCGTAATGACGCCCGCGGTCAGGTAAACGGGCACGAAGAGCCAGCCAAGTAGCAGCACCACGAACAGCGCCTGTGGGCACAGCGCGACAGCTGAGGGTCACTCCCTGTGGGAGATCCTGCCATGAGTGCGTCCTCGCCCCTGATGGGTCTGAGGAACCTTCTTCTCTTGGTGAAAAGTGCTACTCCAAGGCAACGTTGCAGGAGGGGCCCAGAGGACACAGATGCAGATGTTCCTGGGCCCTGGTCATTAGGGACAAGGTCTTGATACTTTGTTGGGCCCTTAACTAGAGCCCTTCTTGCCCGGCCAGGCCGTGACCCCTGGCCATCCCTCCCAAGATGATCCCTATCCTCCTCGTCCCCCACAACACACACACACCTGAATCCAAGCACAGAACCCTCAGGCTGACCCCCAACTTCTGCCTTCCCTCTCCTCTCCACCCACCCAAACCTTCTGTCCCTCAAGGCTCAGCTCAGAGGCCTCCTCCTCCAGGAAGCCCTGAGCTCAAATCCCTGATTTTGCTGACCCTCCAAGGTGAGCCTCAGTCCCAGAGCTTCGTCTCCTGCCCCCTTCTGCAAGGGGCTTTCATTTAGCCTAGTGAACCTCACAGGCCACAGATTCAGAGAGCATCAGAAGAAGCACTTCACTATCCTTGAGACTGTTCATCCCACTTCAGAGAGGAGTAAAATCAAGGCCACAGAGGGCGTGGCTGGTCCACGCTCACATAGCAATAGCGAGTCAGGAGCAGGGCCTACCCCTGCCCTGAACGTGGTATCTCCCACATGCCTCTGCCTCCAAGCTGGCTGTGTGAGCCTCCCTCGAAGCCCAACCCCACCTCACAGCTGGGAAGTCCCACCTCTGGTCTCACATCCCCACCTCTCCCACCTGGAGCCTCTCCAGGTGTGACCTTTCCAGGGGTTCCCACGGGGAGGTGGGGGTTATTGGCAAAACGGGGTGCTCACATTCCACTCAAATCCAGCCACAGCCAGGCCACTTGCCGCGCCCGTCCCTGCCAGGCCCACGAAATGGCCACTGCCGATGTTGCTGGCGAAGAGAGAGGCCCCGACCTGGGTGGCCAGAAGTTGGGGTGAGCCAGGCTGCTCCCTTAGGCCTCCACCCACTCCATAGCCCAGTCTCTCTCACCGGCCACCACGCCATGCTTCGTCCCGCCAGGAAGTAGCCGCCAACGGTGCCTCTGTTGGTTCTGCACATGGACTGGGGGACGGGAGTGGGGAGAGGCCTGGGTTTGGGGCACATCTTTGGACCTCATTAGCCTCCTCAACACATTCCTCGGCCTTGTTTCAGGCTGAAGATTAACCAGCGCACGGCTCCCCTGACGGTTCATACCTGCACCCCCAGCCTCCTCCCAGGCACCCAGATCTACCCAGACCCTAATGTAGGGTCCGGTTCCCCAAGCCTGAGTGTGGCTGCATTCAGCCGCACTTTCCTGGGGACCCTGGATTTGGGTTTCTGGTCAGCCAACCATTATGTAGAAGACGTCTCATTTAGAATGCTGTCCCGATGAAGATCCACCAACCCCTCAACTAGTCCAATCCAAAGGTGGACAGACAAGGCATGCATGAGTGTGGGCTGGGCCACCCTGGGGCTAGCAAAAAACTTACTTGCCCCCCACCCCGGGTTTCTCCCTCAAAGATCCAGGCATCCTTCCCCTACCACACATCAGGACTGTCCGAGACTTTTCCCCCAGGCTCCAAAAGTGGGCCCCCAGCAGCATCCCCCAACTTCTCACCCACAAGCCGACACCAATGACCAGCAGGAAATAAGCCGCAATGACCAGGATGTCGGCAGGGTTGTCAATTAGGGCCCTCTGTTCCCCCAGCCCTGGTGCTGAGCCTGCCTCTGTGTGTTCCTCCATTCTGCCCAGAATCTGCCCTTCAGGGCACCAGCCCCTGGATTCCCCCCAGGGAAGGATTAATGGTTACCCCTGGGGCAATGAGCCGACAAGTCCCCCCTCCCTGGCTTTGTTTAGCTGAATCAGTTCTCAGCGAGGCTGCAGGCTGGTCCTGCGGAGCTGGACGCTTTCAAATTCAAGAGCACTCCCCTTCCTGGGCCTTAGCCCCCACCCCTTCCCCAGAGCTCCAGGCTCAAAATCACTTCTTTCACCCTTTAAAAATACTTACCCTTCAGCTTTGACATAGGGATCCCGGCTGAGCCAGCCCCCTGATTCTGACTAACCCAGAGGGATCATTTTCAAACCCAAATCTGACAGTGTCACTCCCCTGCTTAGGAAGCCTCCATAGCTCCCCATCACACCCAGGAGGAGGCAGCAGCTTCTCAGCCTGATGCCCCGACCCCTGCCCACCCTTCCCCTTGCTCCTCCATACCAAACCCAGAGTGAAATCATATTTCCTTCCCATTCCCTTGCCCAACCCAGCCCCTGTATTCTCATACCCTCAAACTTTTGTATAAGCTGTGCCTTCTGCCTAGAATGCCTCCCTGCCTCTCAAATGGTCAGCTCCTACTTAGCCTTTAGTGCCCAGCCCATGGCATCTCTTTGGGAAAAACTTCTTGGACTTTGCTGACACAGTTCTGAGCACATTGCATGGACCTTGCCTGGGTCCAGGTCTGTCTCCCCAGTTGACCAAAGACTCCTCAAGAGCAGGAAATGATCTGATTCATCCCTGGAGTCCCATTGCTCAGCACAGGGCTGGATGCAAGAAGGGAGAGGCTGGATAAATATCCATACCTCTGCCTTTCTAGAAGAACTGACCAGACTTGGATGTCTGATTTTGGGAACTGGGTTCATGCTGGAGATGGGGAACGGAGAACAATATTTTAGGGGAATGTGATGAGTTATTTAAGGAATGCCTTCATTTTGGTCCCTTCAAAAGCAGACTCTACGATGAGAACTGGGGTGCAATGACTGTACTGGGGAGCCGATCCCAGTAAGGAGTGGAGAAGAGAGACAAAGAAAGGAGAAAAGCCAATAAAGCATGTGTTGATCGAAAGGTTACCACTGTGACAATCCCAGTGGGGACCCTCTGAGACACTGTGGAGAACTCACCTCAGAACTGACCCCCAAGGGGCCAGAAAATTGGAGTATTCATTCACCAATCCCTGTCTCTAACTGGCTGGAGGTTACGGAACCTCCCCCACCCACCCCAGGCCCTCCTCCAGAGAGCACCCTTAGACAGAAACTCAGGGAGCAGTTGGGGAGACCGAGTGTCTGGGAAGTGTCTGCATACGACTTCCCAGGTGGGCCAGGTGGATATGGGCAGGGCACCCACAGTGTCTGCTTCAGTGGGTGATGAATTTGAAGGGCCTGGGAGAAGTCCAGGGGCAAGCATCAGAGGACACGTTGGGGTTATGGGCACTTAAAATCAAATCTATGTGTCCTCGCGGGGTCCTGCAAAGCCCTTCGTGATGTGGCACCTAATTCCTCTTTGACCTCATCTCCAACTACTCTCTCCCTTGCTCACTCTAATCAACCACACTGGCCTTCTTTTCTTTCTTCCAATGTGCCAAGCTCTTTCCTACCGCCTGGCCTTTGCACTTGCTGTTTCCTCTGCCTGGGATGCTCTCCTCAGGCTCTTTGCCTGGCTGCCTCTTTCCTCAACCTTCAAAGTCTCAATGTACATATTCACAGAGGCCTTCTCTGATAATCTGGTTCAAGTACTCCCTTCCCCACCTTCACTAACTTAGTTCTCTATTTTTTCCTTCTAGCCTTCGCTCCTTTCCTTCCTTCCTCATTCCTTCCTTCATTAGCAAACATTTATGGAGCACTTACCACATACTAGACAGCATCCTAGACGCTGGACAGATAACGGTCGGCAAAACAAACATGTCATCTGACAAACAAACTCCCAGGAGCTTGCCTTCATTTCAGAAATAAACAAGCAACAAACAAACACTTATTTGCAATAGTGATAAGTGAGGGACTAGGGAGGTGCTGTGGGTGGAAACTAGAGGGAAGGGCCAGCTTTACCTAGGCCATCAAGGAAGTCCCCATTACTTCATCATGCTTGTCACTGTGTTTGTTTTTCCTCTGTCTCCCCTACTAGACTGTGAGGCCAAGGAACATGTTCCCTATGGTCTCCCCAGCACCTGGCATGGAGCCTAGGACAGCACGTGCTCAGTAAACACTTGGTAAATGAATGGCTCAAGACTTGGTGGTGGTTACAAGCCAAGGGATGGAAAGCATTCCCCAGGAAGAATTTGTGGAAGAGGAAGAGCAGGAGGCCTAGGAAGACCCAGGGGGTGGAGCCTCAGAGAGGAAAGGATCTGGGGGTTCTGCCCGAGGCCAAGACAGAGAACCTCACCTTTGTCTCTTGCCCACACATGTTCTCCTTGGCTGTTAGCTCCTCCTTGAGCTGGAAGGGCCTCTGATAATCCATTGTTTCCAGCCTCAAAGGTCCCTGTAGTTAGGACCCAGGAGTCCAGGCCCCCTCCCTAGGGAACTTCAGAGTCTAAGGTACCAGGCTTAGAGAGGCCTCTGGGGCTTAGGGATTCAGATGGAGCCTGAACTTCTCCATACTTAAGAACCCCTGGCCCCACCCTTCTCTGCTGGGGCTAGGCTCAGGTGTCACCTCCTCCAGGAAGCCCTCCTTGACTTCCAATCTGAGTTAGAAGCCTCCTTCTGGCTCTTACAGCCCCCAGCGCTTCCCTCAGTCACTGCCCTGACCACCCCAAGTGTCATCCTCTGCCTAGCGGAGCTGTTATGAGTCAATACCCGTATGAGGGAAGCTGTAATTTAATGCCCAGATCCAAAGGGTGGGCACAAATTGGCACTTGAATGGAGCCCCATCTCTGAGGGTCTTTTAAGGAGGGGGAAAAATCTGGAAACCAGCCAAGGTGGCAAGGTGGAAGGGAGTGGGAGGGGTACAGATTAAGTGCTTATTTCGAGGATATAAGGAAATGAAGGATGGGGGGTTGGGGACGGGAAGGTTTGGTGGGTCCTGCTTGAGCTCCCGTCCCGGCTTGTCACCGTCTGTACAATCCTGCGCAGGTGGCCAGCTTTTCCTCAGGCGCATCTGACAGATGAAGGGCAGCCTGCAAGGGCTGAGTCTGAAGGTCCGGCTCCCGCCACAGGGCGGTGGCCTAGAACGCATCACGCATCACAGCCCGAGACAGTATAAGGGGCGGGGCGTCGCAACGCGAGGCACTCCCGCGCAGAGACACAGCACCTGTGTGACGTGGAATGTGTGTTTATGTAGGTAGAAAAAAGTGCACTGAGCAGTGAGGGGCGGGGAGAGGGACATCCTGGCCTGGCCTTGGATTCGTGGTTATTGCAAGGGCCCTCCTCCAGTCGGGGGGCTCCCTGAAGGCTGGGAATAAAGTGAAGGGCTCACGCGGGATCGCTTGCCAGTGTACGACCCACTTCGTGGGGCGCGTGGCCTTAGGATCTGCGGGGCTTTTTCTGAACTCGCCCATGGAGAACGTACAGTACCTTCGGGGCCTATCCCTCCAGTGGGTGGGGCCTCACGGAGCTGGGCTGGGGGAGCCCCACGCTCTAAGAGCAAGGCCTTGGGGTCTGGAGAGCCCGGTCTTTTCGGGAAGGGCGAGGTTTGGGGGGTCGCGCTCTCCCAAAGGGGCGAGCCCGGCAGGCGGTCAGCCGAAGAGCTTGAGGAAGCAGGGCTGGCAGTAGGGCTTGCCCGCGCGCTCCTGGAAGGAGCCCTTGGTGAGCGGGCGCAGGCAGAAGGTGCAGGTGAAGTGGTCCGGATGGAAGCGGCGGCCCAGGGCCGACACGCATCGGCCGGTCACCGGGAGGCCACACGTGGCGCACAGCGACCCGCGCCGCGCGTGGAAATGGTTCTCGCACAGCGGACGGCCCTCGTGCTCAAAAAAGCTGCCTCCCGAGAAGGGCGCGAAGCATTCCTGGGGAAGGGCAACCGAGAAAGGATGGGTCAGCGCCGATCTCCAGACGAAATAACTTGCCCTACGAGCTGAATAACCCGACCCCAGTCCCAAGACCCCCCCGCAGCCCCTCGCACTGCCCTCAAAGGCGAAGTCTCGCCTCCCCAGGACCCTGCTCTGAATAATCGCCCGCCCCAGGCTCCTAGCCCCGCCCCGCGCTGGCCTGTCCCTCCCAGGCCCCGCCCCCCAGCCACGCACCCTGCAGACAAAACAGTCTGGGTGCCAGAGTGCGCTGAGCGCCGAGATGTAGTTATCCAGAATGGGGCCTTGGCAGCCCTGGCAGCGCGGGGCGAAGAGCTGCAGGAAGTCTCGGCGGCAGTAGGGGCGGCCCTCCCGCTCGTGGAAACCTAGGAGCGGGAACCGAGTAGGAGGAAGGAAAAGAGTGCGCGGTGGCACCAGGAGCCCCACAAAATCTGAGGCTATGGGGCCCGGGGAGGCGGTAGGCCGAGAGGGATGGGGTCTGGGGCGGAAGCAGAGCGGGAACGGATGGGATGGGAACACACAGGTGGGACAGGTTGGGGCCAGGAGAGAGCAGGAGAAAATTCGCGGCCCCGAGGACTTCGGAGGTCGTAGTGCGCTGGCCCAAAGAGAGCAGGGCGGGATGTCAAGCGGACCCGCGGCTTTCAAGGTGGGAGTCAAGCTCTCACCCTCATCTCCGAAGGGCTCCCCACAACTGACGCAGCAGAAATGCTCCGGGTGCCAGTGGGTGCCCAAGGCAGTAACCATCTTCTGCGAGGAATAAAAGGGAACACTCAGTGTGGCCCTCAATTTCTACTCCCCTCCCTCTTCCGCCCTGAACCTAGGTGAGTGGGTTGAAGTACGAGTGTAAGGTGTGGGAGACCTAAGCAGGAACTTGGGAATCAAAGAGAGAGGGCGAAGTCTAAAGAGCCGTGGACAAGAACGAGGGACGGGGCTGGGGTGGGCATGGGAATGGGAGAAGTGTAAGTGGATGAGGCCCATCCCACAGGAGCCTTGGGTGAGACAGAGGCGGGGCTCACGTGTCGGATGGGTTGATTGCAGAGGCCACATCGCGGGGAGAAGCGCTCGAAGTAGCACTCGGGACAGAAGGGAGCTCCATCCTTCTCGAAGAAGCTGCTGCCTCCCAGGGCTGTGGAACAGCCACCGCAAACGAAGTGCTCAGGGTGCCAAGCACGGCCGAGCGCTGTCACCACCTGCGAGTTGGGGGGTGAGGCCCGGGTCAGAGTGGCCCTCGGGCTGCCATGTGCCCAGTGAGTCAAGGTTTGCATAGCACTTTTCGAATCTTATCTCTGAGCAATCAGGATGAAGAATCTAACGTTCAAGTCACTCAGTCTGTAAGTGATGGAGACTCAACCCGTCTTCCAGCACAGTGCCTAGGGCCCAGCATACTTTAGGAACCCACAAAAATGTTGTAGTTTCTTTTAAAATTAGAAGAAAAAATGAGCTAGGAGAAGAATGACTTCATATATAATACTAATATATTCATCTTTATACCAACAGTCATAAAATGCAATTTTTAATATATTTTATTAATGGAAGAAGGGGCCCATGAAGGTGAAAGTGCTTAGGGCCCACGAAAGTCATAATGCCACCCTGCTTTGCTGAGATTGGAAATTCTAGGATGGTGGTAGGGTGCTTTATCTAGCAGGAGGAACTAGGTCAACCACTGGGCACCGTTGCCAGTAACATCTGCTCAGTAATAAGCCAAGGACCGGAGCTCCCGAACCAGACAGGTGGGTGGAGCCAATGAGGCTTTTGTGGAGATTAATTGAGATGGGGGTTTGTAAAGGAGCTAGCGTAGAGCCTGGCACACAGTAGGACCAGAATAAATAATAACTGGATTGGAATTCTTACTCTGCCACTTACTTGCTATGTGACTTGGAGCTTCAGTTTCCTCATCCGTAAAATATGAACAACAATAATACCCACTGGCTCTCAGTAAAGATGGGTCTGTGGGTCTCTACTCCCTTATTCGCAGGGCTCCACTTACTTGCCCAGCAATGGGTTTATTGCAGGAGCCACAGAGGCCCTTGGCTTGGGTGGGAACGCCTCGGCGGCTGAGGTCAGACTGAAGCAGCCCCAGCATGGTGTCTAGGCTGCCTTTGCCAGCGGGCCCTGGTGGGGAGGGGGAGCCCTCATTCACGGAGCTTGGCACTGGTGGCTGGGTTGGCCCAGAGGCCGGAAGCTGCAGCAGAGAGGACAGGAGAGTTGAGTCAGCAAGGCAGCAGATGTGGGAGGGTCTAAAATGTGTTGAGAGCCACAAATCCGCACTGGCCCACCCCTCACTCCCTGAGTGACTCACATGATTCTGGACACGGAAGTCAGAGAGTGAGGCCATCAGCCTATCTAGCTCCAGGGTGGCTGAGGTGGCCGAAGGCTTTGGGAGAACAGGGGATGGACTGGGAGGGCTGTGAAGAACACAACTTGTGTCAGCTTAGAGCCCCAGAGTAACGCTTCCTCCTGTAACTCAGGCATCCAGGACTGATCACCCCTCTCCCAGCCCTGCCAACTATGCCAAACTCACAGGCTGGGCCTTCTCTTGTCCTCAGATTGGTCCTCCTTCTGCTCTCCTGCAGTCTCCTTGCTAGATGGGAACTGAGACATTATTTCATCTGCAGAGAGGATAGAAGGGCACTGGACATGGGGCCATGCTCTAGCCTCCTTCCCAGTTAAGGCTTTAGCTGCTACTCTGGGAAGGCTATACCCACTTAGTGTCTGCCCTGCCCTGCCCCCCATCACATCAAGCCCTGCCCCAGTTACCCTGGTACCTGTGATGTTGAACTGAGTAGCGTTAAGTTCCTGAAGCAACCGGTCTAGCTCACAGAGACCCGTGCCCAAGACACCACAGGAAGAAGAGAATGGAGGGGCTGCAGGGGCCGCAGGCTTCGGGGACCGAGGCTTGCATACCGTGCTGGGAAACAGGGTGGGGGCCTGGGTTCAGGGGTGGGGAATACAAGACTGAGTCTCAATGGGCTCCCCCATCCCCCAGTACCCAGCCCCCTCACCTGTACAGATGATCCTTGTCCCCAGAGGCTCCTGAAGATTCCCCGGACCCCATCTATAGAGAAGGACATATGTGTGGGATGATAGGCCTGTACCGTACCCACTCAGGCCTAGATTCCCTTTGCCCCTGCCAAACCTGGCCCTAGTTGTTGCCGCAGTCCCCAGCATCTGATCTCACCTGTGTCAGAGGAGACGTGAGGGGCTCTGGGGGCCGCTCTTTTAGAGCCCCTGACCTTGGCATGTGAGAGGTTGTGGTCTCCAGGTCAGAGAGCAGGGCATCTGCAGGGAGAGGCCGTCAGGGTGAGAGGTTGGGAGGTCAAGGTTAAGGCAGAGACAGGGCCTTAAGAGATCAGAGAACAAGTGTTCTAAGTGGACAGTGTTTGAGGAAGATGGAAGCCAGTATTAGGAGCAGAGGTCAAGAATCAGAAGAAACACAAAGCCAGACGAAGGCAGAGATGTGGAAGGGCAGCAAGGACTATTTATGATCAGAACATCCCACATGGCTCATCCTGAGATTCATATACAAATTCAGCTACCTGATTCTTTTATTCTCCGAATCTTCCGTAATGCAGTCAAAAGCGGCTTTTTACTGGAGCCAAATTTGGCTTCACCCCAAATTGCTCAATTGGCTGTATGCCTGACACCAGCTTTCTGATTGGATGTTCTTTCTGCCACACCCCCTACACCTAAAGAGACCCCTCCCAGCCCTGGCCCACCTCCAGACGCCACTGGGCTCCACCCTATGCACCTCATTGGTGAGTCCGCTGGGACCTGCTTTCTGATTGGCTTATTCTTCACCGTACCAGTGCGCGTTACCCCAGCTGAGCAGCACCCCCTACTGCAGGGTGCTGGAACATTTTCTCTCCCACGAAGGGCACAGCCTTCCAGTCCCAGTTCTAACAGACAGGGAGGATGAGATGCCTGGGTGCGCCTTCCTGCCCCAAGACCGACAGACAGATAGATACACACACACACACACACACACGCCGCCCCCTCCCCTGCCCCCCAGGCCTGCATCCCCAGATCCGAATCCTTTGAACTCATTACCTTCCAGAATTTAGAAGTCCCTGACCCTTTACTCCGCATCTCTGAGCGCCTTGGTAGAACACTTAACCTCTCCCTGGCATCTTGGCACTCATCTATTATACTTTCTGCCCCAAGGACCTGACCCCTACCATACTTAAGGGCCCTTAACTCTTTCATTCCCAAAACCCTAGGGCAAGCCCATTTTCTTCTCCAGAACTTGATGTCATATTCTCCCTTCCCGTCTACTTTCCCAGTCCCTGGACCCAAGGTGCCTTTAACTCCTCCCTTCCCAGAGCTCCTGAGCCCAGACGCCGACAGGCGCTGCGCCTCCCTGCCCATCCGTCCGCAGCCAGTGATGGAGGAGTGGAGCGAGGGAAGAAGGGAGGGAGCAGCCAGTCTGGCAAAGGCAGGAAGGGAGAGGCAGGAAGGGGGACGTGGAGTCGGAAAGGAGGCGCCGGCAGAGACCAGAAGCGAGAAGACAGGAGGCAGGGATGGAGAGATGCCGGGAGTGCGAAGGGGGCGCCAGGATGGGGAAGCGGGTCCAGGCGATGGGGAGGGACTGGGGACAAGGGGACCCGGGCCCCACTCACCCAGGTCCTCCATGACGGGGCGCGGGCAGACCGCGCGGGGCGAGCAGGGCGGGGGCCGTGTCCGGTGGGGGCGGGGGGCGGGGGGACGTCCGGGAGCTGGAGGCCCAGCCGTGACCATGTAAGGAAGCCGGGACCCGCTGGGATAGGGCTGGGGGGGGGGCAATGAACGGGAGAACCCGGGGTGGGGGCCTGAAAGGGAGGGAGGGCCCCGGGCCCCGGCCCACTCAGGCCCAGCCTGCTTGCTTGCTGCGGAGACGGCCACACCCCAGCCTTGGCCTCAGCTGCAGGGAGCCCCCGGCGGCCAGAGCCAAAGTAAGAAAGTGGCTCTTGCAGACTAAGCTGGGGATCCTCTGCCCGGGAGACCCTTAGACACAGACTGAGGTCCCCAAGCCCACCGCCACCCCAAAACTAGCACCCTGAGTCCTAGACAGAGCTCCTCTCCCACCCAGGCTGTTCCTGGGAGCCTGCTCCAGACAGAGTCTTGGGGTTGGAGGTGGGAGTGATGTTCTAAGGGTCAGTCAGATCCCAGGTTCAGAGACCTTCCCTTAGAGACCGTGACAATGACATAAACAGAGATCCCAAAGGGCACGCAAACTAGATACAAAGAAATCTCTCAGAGACAGAGACACACAATGAACCCACCCACAGACTCTAAGCCATAGTGTTGGAAACGGATATACAGACACAGGTAAACAGAAACCAAGGCCCGAGCCCCACATAGACTCAGGGGAAACACTCCCAGGCAGCCAGCCCCAGCCAGCCGTCCCCAGCACTGAGATGAGCCAGACCTGTCCCAAAAGAGCCCTTTCCCAAGATACTGCTGAACATAGCAAAGAAAGCAAGACACAGACTCCAGCCACAAAGGAACAAGAGGCCTTCCCTGGACTGAGACCCTGAGAAATCAAGTCGGAAACGAGAAACTCTAGAGATAGGTGTGGACAGACACAACAGGTGTGGCTGCAGCCACTGGACTGTGGGTCTCAACCCAGACCTGAGTCCAGATGTGAGCACTGGAATGGGGGCAGGGGGTTCCTCAACCCAGCAGTAAATCAGAACCTGGGAGCATTTTTCAAAATACTGATGCCCAAGTCACCCTCCCCTCAGTCCAATTCAGTCAGAAAGGGCCCAGGCATCAGTATTTTTATAAAGCTCTCTGCGGACTTCCCTGGCAGTCCAGTGGTTAGGACTCCATGCTTCCACTGCAGAGGGCATGGGTTGGATCCCTGGTCAGGGAACTAAGATACTGCATGCAGATCCCATATGCCGCGTGTCACAAAAGAAAAAAAAAAAAAAGCCAGAGAGAGAAATGAATAGATCCTTATATAAATATTTATATAATACATTAGTGGGGAAAAAAAAAAAAAGCTCTCTGGGTGGTTTTAAGGCACAGCCTGAGAACAGAGACCTGGACACTCCCTGAGGCACAGAGGCAGCACGGGGCAACCTTAGCTCCCCAGAAGCTAGCAGACAGGCCCAGTCCAGACACTGTCCTCAAAGTCAGGCTGCCACCTAAGCGGCCAGTGATCTGGGAGCCAGATTATGGAGACCCTGCCTGGACGACCAAAGCAACGCAAGCCCTTTCCTCACCTGAATGCCAGCCTAGGGCTCCAGCTCCCTCTGGGCACGACTAAGGGCCTCAGGGGCTTGAAGAACACAGTAGGTCTTCCCTCAGAAAAATGGCAGGACAGTTGGCCCAAGATATGAAAATGGATCCAGAGACTAAAGACACACGATGGGTGAAGGGAACTGAGGAAACCATAATGCCAAGGTCTTGGATGTACATCCCCACTCTCACATCCCCTCAGCACAACCCTCTTAGTCCTGATCAAGGTCTGTGTCCAGCTGGGTGGCTATCTGAGCAATGAAGTAGCCTCAGCAGGAAGCAGGCTTCCCCTGGGGCCTAAAACCACATCCTCAGAAGCAGCCTGGGAACTCAACCATATCCCAGGGCTCCAGGAACCAGCGCATAATTACTTATTAAACTCCTGGGCTTCCCTGGTGGCGCAGGGGTTAAGAATCTGCCTGCCAATGCAGGGGACACGGGTTTGAGCCCTGGTCCGGGAAGATTCCACATGCCACGGAGCAACTAGACCCGTGCGCCACAACTACCGAGCCTGTATTCTAGATCCCGCGAGCCACAACTACTGAGCCCACGTGCCACAACTACTGAAGCCTGCGCGCCTAGAGCCCGCACTCCGCAACAAGAGAAGCCACCGCAATGAGAGGCCCGCGCACCACAATGAAGAGGAGCCCCCGCTCGCCGCAACTAGAGAAAGCCCGCGCGCAGCAACGAAGACCCAATGCAGCCAAAAATAAATAAATAAAAAATTTAGAAAACAACTCCTATACGCCAAGGGTGGCCTGTATTGAGACACAGAAACCGGGACAGGACCCTACTTGATGGGTGAAGGGGTTGGGGTACCACCACAGGAAGGTAAGCAGAGACACCACACAACAGGGGTAGCCAGCTCCAAAGTGTTTAATTCCAACTCCAGAAAGCTGAGCCAGGCCAAGTGCCTGGGGCCGTGGGCGGTCCTCCATCTTGTGGGCCCCATGCCTTGCCTTGGCTTCTCACTCTTGAGCCTTCAAATCATCAGCCCGGGGTCTCGGTCCACCCTGTCATCAGTCCTTGACGGGGACCCCTTCTGCTCGGCCTCCTCCTGTGCCGCTCTGAGGGAGAACTCCTCACAGACAACTCATCCTCGGGTCTCCTCCCAGGGGACATCAACCGTCGAGGCTGGGACCCTCGCCCGCCAATTCTACCCCCATCATCACAGCCAGGAAGGCCTCAGTTAGGGGCCCTGCCTCGTCGCCTGCTGCCTCCACAAGCCCCACCAGGGCCAGGGCCCGCCTCCGTGGGCACTGCCCCGGCCCCAGGATCCAGCGAGCGCAGTGGGCAGCCAGCCGGGGCCGGCCCAGGCGGAAGACCTCACCCACTGACTCTGGGCCGCCCTGGGGTCCCAGGTGGATGCGGCCCACGGCTTCTTCCAGCTCCTCCTCCAGCCCGGGCAGCAGGAAACGGCCAGCAGCTTCCAGGGCTTCCTCAGCCTCTGAGCCCAGCAGGCGCTGGCCCGGCGGAGGGACGGGCCCCAGGGCAGCTCTGCAGCCCCGGCAGCCGTGCAAGTAATGCAGGACAGGCCAGGCTGCGCTGGGTGACAGGCCCCGCAGTGGCACTAGGTCCATGTGGGCTTCGGCAAAGCTGCCAGCTAGCAGGGCCCGAAAAAAGGGGGAGGCAGTTGCTGAGGCCGCTCGCTGGGCAGGGAGCCGGAGGCCTGAGTCCAGCAGGAAGTGGAGGTCAGGGGCCGCCGTGGGGGCGGGGCCCAGCAGAGGCTCATAGAGGCAAGGGGAGGGCGGGTCCAGATCCAAGGGGATTGCAGGTAGGAGGGCCGGGCTCACAGTGGGAGACACCAGGCCTTGGAGGCAGGAAAGGGAGTCCGCGGCAAAGAAGAGGAAGAGCGGGTGTGGAGCTGGCCGAGTGAGCGCTAAGAGGAGGAGACGGAGGCCGCCCTGGTCCAGAAGCAGCCGGCGCCACAGAGAGGGCTTCCTTCGGGGAGAAAAGAGAACCTTTCAGAAGGTGGGAAAGGGCGGGGCTGGGGAACAGCAACCTTGCTCCCCCCACCCCTGCGAGGCACCCACGCCTCCCTCACCGACAGATGAAGGGCAGGGTGAGTGCGCAGGCCACGCGGTCCTCAGGGCTCCCAGAGAGCAGCAGGTGAGTGAGGGCACCCACTCCAAAGGGCGATTCGGCCTGCACGGTCAGGTTCTGCAGCAGCATCTCACCTGCCGGTGTGGGCAGAGCAGGTCAGGTTGGGAGCTGGTATCCAAGATGGTGGTGGGATGGGCAAGACAGGCCTCTGGGTCCCCGAAAGGAAAGGGGGCGAACAACCCCGGGGCAAGGAAGAGGGGGATGACTGAAGGCCCTGGAGGGATGGGGTCTGGACACTAGGAACTGGAGGTCAAGGGCAAGAACGGGGAGTGAGATGGTCAGGGAGTGAGTCTGGGCCCTCAAGGACTGAAACAGGGCACAGAAGCCCCGGCAGTCCCTGGCAGGGCTGGAAGGGGTGGTGGGGCCTGGGAGGACATGGTGCCCGAGCCTGGGTTCACCATCAGTGGGCCCAGTGGTAGTCAAGGACAGTGCAGGAGTCAGGACAATGCGGAACCAAGAAGACACTGGGTAAGGAGACGAAGACAGGCACAATTCTAAGCTGTTCGGGCCAAGCTCAGTGCTGGGGTCTCTGGGCCCCAAGGCTCGGGCAGAGGCTTAAGAACTCTGCGTGTGGGGACAGTGGAGCAGAAGGGAGTCCCTCCCCGCCACCACCTAGTGGCTGAGGTTGTCCAAACGGTGGGCGGTGGGCGGAGGAGGGCAGTGGGACAGTGGGTGAGCTGCAGGGCGCACGGAAGGCATGCAGGGGCGCGTGGCCTCACACGTGGGCAGGGAGGCGCGCGGGTACCCACCCAGCTCCCGGTGCTGGTGCTGGCTGCGACGAGCGGGCCGGGCGCGCAGCGCGGGCCAGTCGTCGGGGGCGACGCCGAGCACGAGCCAGGCGCGCAGCAGCGCCGCCCCGTAGCTGCGCACGAAGGCCTCGAGGCAGGCGGGGTTGCAGGTGAGCCGTGCCAAGATGCGCAGCGCGCGGGGGCTCGGCGAGCCCGGCGCGCCCGTCACGTAGGCCAGCAGGCCGCACAGGGCCTGGCCGGTCACCAGCGCCCCGCTGGGGTCGGGAGCCTGGGAGAAGCGCGACAGCAGCAGCAGCGCTGGCCCCTCGCGGCCCCAGGGCTCCTCGGGGGCAGTGGCGGCGGGGCTGCGGCCGGGCGGGCGCAGGGCGCGGGGCGTCCGCAGCGAGGTCGGGCCCAGGGAGGGGCTGGCCCGACTGGCCGGCTCTGGCGGCGGCGGACAGCGCTCTGGGGACCAGTCGGGAGAGATGTCGCCTGGGCCCGCAGCATAGCCCTCGGAGATCAGCCAGGACCTGCCGAGGGAGAAAGAGGGAATGGAACCCAGAGCCGAGGGGAGGGGGCAGGGCCAAAAGATCGGTTGTGCAAAAAGAGGTGACAGAGGCCAGGAGAGAGGGTGGGCCCGAGCGGGGGACAGGGAAAAAGGGAGGTAGGGGCAAACCCCAGCTCATTCAGCAATTACTGATGCCTGCTGTGTGCTAAGCCCCGTTTCAGGTGCTGGGGAGAAGCAGTGAGCAAAAGGTCCTGCCTCCTAGACTCTCTATTCTAGTGAGGAGAAACAGATAACAAAATAAGAAACCACGAGGTATGCTAGTGTGCAGTTAGTGTGGTGTGAAGTGATGCATACGGAGCAAAGTAAAAGGGAACAGAGAAGAGCCCAGGGAGGGGAGAGCTGACATCTTTAAGTTGGGTGCTGATGAGGGCGAGATCTAATCAAGGCATCTTGGAGGAAGAGTGCCCTAGGCACAGGGAACAATAACCAAAGAGGCCCTGATATGGTACTTATCTGCCAGGTCCAAAAACTAGCTAGAAGGCCAGTGTGTAAGAGTATAGTGGGCACCAGGAAAGCAGTGGGAAATGAGGTCAGGAGTTCACAGAGGCTGACGTTTACTGAGCGCTGCTTAGTGCCAGGTAAGGTGTCAAGTGCCCTCATTTGATCTTTACAACTCTATGGGGTAGGTATGTATTAGCCTTCGTTCTACTAACAAGGAATCCGATGCTCAGAGAAGTTAATTAACTTTCCTGAGATGACTCAGCTTGTAGGTGGTGGTACCAGAATAAGAACTTAGATGCCAGAACGTATCATCAGAACCAGTGCACATACTACCTTCCAGGGAACCTGTCTGGGCCCCAAAGTTCAGAGGTGCTGGGGTGGAGCCAAGGTCAAAGGTGGCCCCAAGGGAAAAGAGGTGTATTTAATGCGGACTGGAAAGTGGTCATGTTCAGTGAGAACAAGGAATTAGGAATCAGAGTCAGTAAACGTCTTACCGAGACAGAACTGGCGGAGAGTGAGGGTAGTGAAGAGACTCTACCCCACAGCATCAGGTGGGAACTCACCTGAGGCTTTGGAAGCTTCCGGCCTCTGCCCGCTCAGGAGTCCTCTCCTCAGGGAAGTCCCAGGAAGCAGCTTCTCTTCCCTCTTCTTCCTCATCACCAGCCTCCCCACACAGTTGCCCAGCCAGGAGAGGTACAAGTCCCAGAGCCTGCAGCCGGCCCAGGGCCCCAGTATCATAGAGGAAGCCCACGAGGGCTGCCACAACACGAGGGTGCCAGGCGCTGGCGCGAGGATCCCGCAGCAGGCCCATCAGCAGCTCCAAACCACCAGCATCCCGCAGTCGGGCCCGGTTGATAGCCTCCCGGCACAGCAGACACACGGCCCGCACCAGGGGCTGCTGGGAGGCTGCGCTAGCCCCGCTGGGGTCCCGGCGCCGCCGGAGTTCACCTAGTAGCACCTCCACAGCACCAGCGTTGCCCAGCGCAGGCCTTACCAGGCCCTGGGCGCACAGATTGGCAAGGATCAGGATGGCTGCCTCACGCACTGCTCTTTTGGGGTGGGAGGCCAGGCTGACCAGTGGGCCTAGTCCTCCACCCAGACTTAGCTGCTCAGCACAGGCCCGGGAGCAGCCTCGACTCAGCTCCAGGAGGGCACGGACTAAGGCCAAGGTCAGCGCAGGGTCTGGGGCAGCGGCCAGAAGCTCGGCCAGCGGGCGCACCACTCCCTGCTTTGCCAGGGCCAGGCGGTGCTGGGGTGAGTCCGCCAGGTTGCGGAGGGCACGAACCACACTCTGGCGGCACTGTGAGTCCTGGCAGGCCGTCAGGCCCTCAACAAGCAGGGGAACAGCACCTGCAGAGGGAAGAAGACAGAAGGTGAGTGAGGACAGACACCCAAGCCCTTCTCCCACCCCCAAGCCCTGGGTGGCTCCACCCTCAGAGCCTGCTCACCAGCAGAGTGGATGTCCCCACAGCTCTCAGGTTCCATGGCTAAGTTCCCCAGAGCACGGGCCGTTCGGTTCTGGATGCTGTCTGTCTTCACACACTGAAGAATAGTCACTGCAAGAGGGTTTGGCCTCTTGAGGTTTCTACCCCTTCTTGTCTCTCTCATTAATCACCTCAAGAACGTGGCCTGAGAGAGTCAGGGAAGGCCTCCAGAAAAGGCCTAACACTTGTGGGGTCTGGAAGGTTAGACAGGTAGGTATTTGCTAGAAGCATGGTGGATGGGAGTGTTACAGGGCATTTCAGGTTTCGAAGTAACCTTTGCAAAGGCCCAGAGGTGAGATCTAGTGTTTATGCTATGACTTCATGAAGGGCCTTGATCAGGCCAAGGGCTCAGGTCTTGAATGTGAGGGCACTGGGAGCCACACAGCGTTTTAAGAATGGAAGTGACATGATAAAATCTGGCAGCCATGGGGAGAATGGATTACAGGGGGAAAGAATAAGGCAGGGGGAGCAACATGGAGGCTGTTGCAATAGTGAGAAGACGGCTTGACCCAAGTCAGCTACCAGCACAGCCCAGCACAGTCTCTGGGCACGTGATGGAAGAAGGCAAAGAAGTGGATGGATTCAGGAGATATTTAAAATACAAAACAGTGAATGAATGATGGGGGTTATACACTAACAACAAAACTTATATTTATTGAGGACTTATTAATGTGCCAGGCCTCTTGTCAATGAAAATTTTAAATATATTAATGTTTTATTTTATCAAAAAATTAAGATTTCATCAAAATAGGCATAATTTCATAGCTGGCAATGAAGTGTAAACTGTGTTCACAACACTGCCACTAGGAGGCGCCAATTTAGCTGGTAAACAGAAAAGCTTGCTATCTTTTGTTAGGATTTGTTCTTTTAAAAAAAAATTGAAGTGTAGTTAATGTACAGTATTAAATAAGTTTCAGGTGTACAATACAGTGATTCGCAAATTTTAAAGGTTACACTCCATTTATAGTTATTATAAAATATTGGCTTAGAATTTGTTCTTTATTTTTCTGGCTGTGCCACAAGGCTTGCGGAATCTTAGTTCCCCGACCAGGGATCAGAACCCAGACCCCAGGAGTGAAAGTGCCGAGTCCTAACCACTGGACGCCAGGGAATTCCCAGGATTTGTTCTCACTGTGCTAGTTTTTAATAACTAGAAGTACCCAGTCCAGACTTAGATATCTGTGTTCTATCTTTGTATTTCATTTTCTCCCTATTCCAGTGTTTTGAGGTAGCTATTACTCCATTTTACAATCCTAGCCTCGGATGGGTCTAGGTGACTGCAGAGCCCACATTTTCAACCACTACACTTTCTGACCCCCAGCTCATCAAATGGGATTTCAGAGCCCTGCACAAGGCTGGACACAGTAGGCACTGAGTGCCTGCTAGGAACATAAATGGAGAGTAAGAATCATTTGAAAGAGTCATCAAATAACCCTTTGGCCTCCACCAGCCCAGATGCGAGAGAGATGCTCTACAACCAATACCCAGGTAATTGGCATCTGATCTAAGAGGGCTAGGGTATAATTTATAGAGAGCAGTGACGTCACGGGTCATGACATCATGAGAGCTGCGGGCGCTGCGCCGTCAGAAAGCACGATCTTCCAGGCTACAACACAAAGTACTCAAGACTCCACCCAGGCCCCGACACAGACAGAGGTGTGGGTAGAATCCTTCTAGGAAATGGGGGCGGAGCACTTACCCAAAGGGATAATGCCTCCGAGTCTGCGCACTTCAGCCCGGCACTCCCCTTCCGTACAGCAGTTGGCTAAGATGCTGAGCGCCAAGTCCAGCGTCTTGCGCAGGAGCGCTGGTGGCGAGGGCGTCGATGACGACACAGCAGAGGGGGCGGGGCCCGGAGAAGGGGCGGGGCCAGAAGCCGCTGACTCGACAGACGAGGGGGCGGAGCCTGGGCCAGCCTGGGAAGGGGCGGGACCCGTTGCAGCCGCTCGCCGTAGCACCGCGAGAAGGGGGCGGAGCCCGCCGCGTGCCCGGAAGCGTTCGATTCCCCCAGCTGCCTTGACGTGGCGCGTACGGAGGGCTAAGAGCGCACGGCCCAAGGGTGTCTCGTTGGTAGCTGTGTCCTTTCCCCCACCTAGACCCTCCCCGGCCGCCGCCGTGAGCTGCGCGAGGCAGAATGAGAGCGAGTCCGCGGGGCTTAGCTTCGCAGCCGCCATCTTGGCTCAGGCCTAAGGCTCCGCCCTTCTCCTCGCAGCTCATCCTAGGGAGCGGAACTGGAAGAGCAGGACGTGGCCATGCACCTCCTCTCTGACGCTTTTTAAATAGCGCCGCCGCAGTTGTCATGCGAGTCGGAAGTTGTAGTTCTCGATCCCGGTGCTCTGGCTTGCACAGTTGAAGAAGGCATGTTGAGAGTAGTGGTTATCTAATCGTAGTGCGAGCCCCAGAGGCGCGTGCGGCGCATGCTGGGATATGTAGTCCGCGCCGAGCTTAAGACGCCTAGCTTAGGATGGATGGGAAACTCTCTCAAGGGACTCGGGTGGGCCGGTGCCTCTGGAGAACCCAGACATCCGATCATGGAGTTTCAGTACAATGCTGCTCCAGGTGACTTGTCTACTCTGCTCCCAGCGTGTCCTTGGCAGCAACAGCCTTTTCCTTCAGGCTCGCTTCGCCGCCCCTCATTGGTGGCCGGGGCACTGAAGTCCGCGCTGACGGACTGAGAACCCCGAGCCAAGCGGAAAGTATCAAGTTCGTGACAGCGGCTGCAGATGGGAGCACTTGCTCCGCCAGGTGAATGAGAGGGTTAAACCTACCGAGACCGTTCGCCGCCACTTCCTAGAACTGCACGGGCTGGTGGACATTTCCGTTTCCGGTGCTGAATCACTGGGTCCAGAGTGTCTCCAGCTGTGGTTGTGCTTGTGAGCCCAGTGGTTGGTATCTAGGAAACGGTACGTTCTTACCGCTATGGAGTCGGTGGCTCCAGAAACGGCAAGGGAGGACTCCGACGGGGCCGAGTAGCGGGGGAACCGGTCGTCAGGATCCCAGGGAGTCCCGAGGTCCGCCTTCGATTGCGGAGTTTTTCCACCCAAGCGGCCCTTCCTGGTGTGGCCAGGGCAGCCGGCCGCCCGGGAAATGATGATGGGCCTGCAGTACCTACGTAGGTCAGTCTCTGGCCCTGGAGAGGAAGAAGCCCCTGCCAAGACCAACTATCCTGCAGTCCCCAGAGCTTTCGAGTGCCAGGAGTGTGGACTGTCCTCAGCCTACCTCCCTAACCTCATTCACCACCAAAGCAGCCATGGGGGCGACAAGCCCTACCGCTGCCCGGAGTGTAGCAAAAGTTTACGACGTGGCTCAGATCTGGTTAAGCACCACCGGGTACACACTGGAGAGAAACCGTACCCCTGTCCTGAGTGTGGCCGTTGCTTCAGCCTGAGCTCCAACCTCATCCAACACCGTCGCTCCCACTCAGGCCTCCGGCCCCACAAATGTCTGGAGTGCCGGGAGGCTTTTGGCCGCAGCTCAGACCTGGTTAAACACCAGCGGGTGCACACGGGTGAGAAGCCTTACACCTGCGCTGAGTGTGGTAAGACTTTCAGCGTTAGCTCCAACCTGATCCAGCACCATCGCACGCACACGGGCGAGAAGCCCTACCGCTGCGGGGACTGCGGCAAGCACTTCAGCCTGAGCTCCAACCTGGCGCAGCATCAGCGCTCACACACGGGCCAGAAGCCCTACCGCTGTGCCTGGTGTGGTGACAGCTTTGGGCGCAGCTCTTCTCTGCTCAAGCACCAGCGATCGCACACTGGGGAGAAGCCCTACAGTTGCTGTGAGCGTGGCGAGAACTTCACCAACATCTCGGACTGCATACGGCACCAGCGCACCCACAGTGGAGAGCGGCCCTTCAAGTGTCCTAAGTGTGGTCGTGGTTTCAGTGAGCGCACCCAGTTCACCAATCACCAGCGCGTTCACATGGGTGAACGACCGTATGCCTGCCCAGAACGTGACAAATCCTTCTCCCACAGCGCCAAGCTCCTTAAACACCAACGCTCGCACACAGGCGAGAAGCCCTATAAGTGCCCCAGCTGCAGCAAGAGTTTTGGAGACAGTTCACATCTGCTGCTGCACCAACACCCTCACACGGGCCAGAAGCCTTATGCTTGCGGCGAGTGTGGCAAGAGCTTCCGCCGGAGCGCCCGCCTGCTCATCCACCAGGTGGCGCACAGCGGTGAGAAGCCCTACGTCTGCCTGCAGTGTGGCAAGGCCTTCGCCCGCAACTCCAACCTGGGCCAGCAGCAGCGGACGCTCCAGGGGCACAGCCCCTGCCAGTATCCCTTGCTTAAGTTGCAGCCCAGACTTCAGCTCTGACTTTGGTCCAGTCCTCAAGGAGCCTGAGGGGCCCAGCATTTATCAGTAAACCTCACTTCTGCTCCTCTAGGGCTGCTCATTAGCGGGCTGAATCAGGGAACCCCAGGCTGGAGGAATCGGAACAGAAAAGTGGGCTTCGGCCTGTTCTCTGAGGCCCTGGAGATGGGATTCCAGCTGGAGGGAGAGTTTGGGGATGGCAAGAGCTGGCCCAGCTGCTTTAAGATGCAGAACACCTTTGGCGGCCTAGGTGTGTCCCTTCACAGGCCTAGGGAGTGATGGGGCTAATCACACCAAGAGCAACAGTTACCTCAGCCCAGAGGAATGGGGCTCAATGCAAGGCAAGCCCCCGTGAGGAACGCAGTAGGGGAAGAGGGGGTCGGGGAGGTCCTCACCTCCAGAGGGGACCATAAGGCAGGCTGTGTTCTAGCACAAGTATCAGAGTTTGAATTTGGGACCACTAGGTGAGCTCTGGGGTGTGTGACCCCTTTGAAAGAGAGCTGTCTTTACAGGGTGAAGCTGGTGGGGCCCAGGGCCAAAGCAAAGGACCGGGAGGCCTGTCTGTTGAGTTCGGGGGGTGCCCGGTGACATTTCTAGGCAAGGGCAGAAGGCCCGAGGTTGGTCGTCTGCCCCTATCTCTTCTTTAGCCTTTTCCCTTGCAGGCTCCCCAGGCTTTTTCTCTGATCCCTCAACAGAGGAGAAAATGTGAAGATTCACTTGTGCCCGGACACCGGGGACTAGACATGGTCATTTTGCCAGGGCGCTGGGGCGGGCTGCCTCCGTAAACAAATGTGTTTCTATTGGTAAAACTTAGAGTATATGGGAGCCAGAGGGAGGCTTCCCGAAGCACTGCACAATGTGTGCCCAGAGCAGGGTCTAAGCTGTGAGGCCCTGCTCTCCCCCCCGTAGCTGGCTGTGTTCCTGGGAGAGGCACAGAATGTAGTCCTTATGAGGTTGGGGGAGGCCTAATGCCCACCCCATGGGACCAGGAGCCTCATGCATCTGGTGCCCCGTCCCCAAATCTTGTCTCTCACCAGGTTTGGTGCATCTAGAACCGTATCCACGGGGAAGAGGGGCCAAAGGGGAGGGATGTGAGGTAACTCCTCTCTCAGCTTCTGGCACAGAGTGTCCAGGCTTCTCTTTTTGTGACTGCGTGACCTTGGACAGGTCTGCCTCTTCTAAGCTTCAGTCTCTTCATCTGTAAAACAGGGATGATGAAAGGACTCGGCAAGGAAAGGACTCAGCAGTCCTCAGTTCCCTGCTCTTCCTCAAGTCTGTCACCCTGTCACCGGTGGTGTCGGCCCACAGACATCACGCCAGCGCGCTTCCTAGCTTCTCCCAAAGGTTACAGAAATGAGTGAGACAGCCCCAGTCCTGGAGTAGTTTGGTGTCGTGAAGGAGATGGACTCAGGCTCGATGCTGGCACTGGAGAAAGGGCATCACCTGGAGTAAGTCTAAGAGGCTTCATGAAGGTGACATCTAATGGATGCCACTTGTCTCCTCAAGCTGGGTCTGTGATGAACAGATGGGTTCTGGCATATTCCCCATCAATGGCATCTCAAAATAGCACAAGCCAGTGCCTGAGTTGGAGGCCTGAGCCAGGTGCATCCGTAGTAGGCATTCAATAAATAGTTGTTATGATCAGGTCCTGTTTACTCTTACTAGTGACCTTGGGGCCTCAGCTTCCTCAAAGCTGGATTGCGTTCTCTGCAAAATTGTAACTGCAAGTGGACGTTAGGTACATGGCAGGGGTGGGCATGGGAGGAGGGTTTGTTTGCAAAATCCCTTTCAGTCAACTGGAAGCTAATTTCTCACATTAAGGTAAATAGCCATGTGCCCCATCTCCTCTCAGTTGTAGAGACAGGTCCTGCCCAGAGCAGGGAGGCAGGCCAGTTCTTGGAAACAGGAAGGATGGGCTTAATCCAACAGGGGTTTATCCAGCATTCACTGTGCCCTGAGCTGGGAAAGAGGCACTCTCCAAGCATGTGGCCAGTGCTTAGGCCAGAGGCAGCGGACATATTTGCTTTGGCCTTCACTCTGTGTGTGTGTGTGTGTGTGTGTGTGTGTGTGTGTGTTTACACTATTGAGCCACCTTTTTTTTTTTTTTTTTTTTTGCTGGTGGCTTGTGGGATCTCAGTTCCCCAATCAGGGATCGAACCCATGCCCTCAGCGGTGAAAGTGCGGAGTCCTAACCACCGGACCGCCAGGGAAGTCCCATGAACCAACATTTAAATCAGGAGATTTCACATCACAATCTAGATTTCTAGTTTGCTGTTTTTGGGGAGGAGAGAGGGGAGAGGATCAGAAAATTCAGCAACACTGGAGCTTTCCAGCAACAACGTGTTGACAGGGCTGAGTAGTGGCTGCCCCGGACATGGACAGTCCCCACCGCTCCCTGGTGTGTCCCTGACTCAGCGAGTTTCATTTTAATTACTTGCCTAACAGCTACAGAAAGGCGTTTGGGGGTGACCATCCCCACCCTACACTCTCATGGGTGAGAAAGACCCATGCAATGGAGGCAGTTTCTCTTTTCCCTCACCCCATCCTGCCCCCCACCAGCCATTTTCCTCCCCAGCCCCCAGCCCAGCTGACAGACCGGACCTGCTTTCCCAACCCCAGATATCACCCTCTAATATTGAAGCTCCTTTCCGCATGTGCCAGGGAGTAGGGGCAGAGCTTACGGGTTCAGTAAGGCCAGGCAAGCCCCTGTGTGCCTTGGTCAGAGGGCCGAGTATTGGGCCCTTTGAGCCTCAGGGAGACAGTCCCCGGCAGACACCCCTCGCAGGGCTATTTTGGGAAGCAAGCAGGTGTGGAGGTGCTCTATAAACGCTAAGGCCCCAGTGGGCTCGGAGGGAGGGGGTGTCAGTAATACTGTCTCCCCTGGGCTGGCCCTGGCTTCTGGACATGTGCTTGGACTCCATCCAGTTCTGTCTGATCTCACCCAGTCCTGGGAGCCCGGTTCCTCCTCTGAGCCTGGTGGGCGGTACAGAGGCTGGTGCTGGGCAGTGGGTGTAGCCACTGGCTGGCAGCTGGAGTCCCACCCACCCAGAAGCTCAACAGTGGCTGGCAGGTGCTTTTTTTTTTTTTGCGGTACGCGGGCCTCTCACTGTTGTGGCCTCTCCCGTTGCGGAGCACAGGCTCCGGACGCGCAGACTCAGCGGCCATGGCTCACGGGCCTAGCTGCTCTGCGGTATATGGGATCTTCCCAGACCGGGGCACGAGCCCGTGTCCCCCGCATCGGCAGGCGGACTCTCAACCACTGCGCCACCAGGGAAGCCCCATGGCAGGTGCTTTGAGAGGTGCACTGGGGACGCCGGAACGGCATCCCCCCCTGCCCCAAGCCAAAGTCCCTCCCTCCCTCCCTTCCCTAGACATATTCCAGGAGGACAGGGACTCTGCATTGTCCCTGTTGAGTCCCCAGCATCCCACATGGGGCAGGTGCAGAACACCTTGAGGAAGGTCTGATCACACTGCCTGGGTGATTCGCAGCTTCTCTTCCCTGGGATTCAGGATCACTTTCTGTTCTTTCTTCTTCTGTTCTTATTTCCTGCCAGTTCAAAATGCTTCTCTCTCTCTCTCTCTTTATTCCTAAATAATGTGGATTTTCTAAAAACAAGGAAATTATCAATGATCCAGTACTGTCATCTAATGAACAGACTTTATTACAGTTTCACCAATTATTCCACTAATAGCCTTTATAGCATAAGAAAAAAAATTATGGTCCAGGATATAATCCTAACTAGATGCGCATATTGCATTTAGTTTTCATGGTTCTTTAGTCTCTTTTAATCTGGAAGAATTCTTTAGTATTTTAGGACAATTTCTTTGTTTTTTATGACCTGGAAAAATGCTTACATCTCTTAATGGGCAGCGTCCTCCTGGATCTGAATTAGGCACAACACATTCAAACCTCAGTACAATCTTTGTAAATTTAGAAACTCTTTGGGCACCAAGAAGTTTTCTGCAGGTTCTTCCAGCTCACCCGTGCCAGCGTCTTCATACCACTCTTTGCCCACCCCCACTCCCCAATCACTTCCATTCTCTGGGCCTCAGTTTCTTCAGCTGTAAAATAAGCAGATAGGATGAGATGGTTTTCAGGGCCCCTCGCAGAGCTTTCTCTCAAAGAGTTTATGATTCTGCTATGTGTAGGGTGTATGTTTGCCAGCATGGGTTTATACCTGCATTGAAACTTGGCTTTCCCATAGTTTGGGATGTCATTTGACACCCAGAATCTATTCTCACTTCCTTCTAAAGAGGGTCTCTGGACTGTAGTTGTTGGAAAACTAAACACTACATTTCTTAGATTCCCTTGCATATTAGGTTCTTCCAAGGTCCTTGCATGAGATTTAGAAGGTGTGAATGAAATGGGCCACTTTCTTGCTGCTATTTTCTGATGACCAGTAAAGTAGAGGAGGCATGGGGGTTTTCTGCAGTGTTGCAGTGTCTAATCTTCAGCCTTGTGGGTGTCAAGAATCAGGTTGGAGGCAATGAAGCAGCTTCCTAATCCCCGGTTTGCAGCTACGATCCAAGTCTCCTCTAGCTTATATGACACCACGTGAAGAAAAAGTTGCCCCTTCTGGGAAGACACAGCTCTGGGGGTCAACAGAGGGCAAGGTGGAGCCTGACTGGCCCAAGGTCACTCAGGCAGCTGGTGGCTGAACTTAGACCAAAATCAGGGTCCTTTCCAGATGTAGTCCACTTCTGGGTGCGAGGGCAGATATGTGGCTCCCAAAGCTGAGGGGACTTGGCAGAGGGGCACTAGGGTTAGATGAGCGAGGCACCAGCCTCTAGTGCAAAAGTTAAGGGAGCATGAAAATACTCGCAATCAAGATAAATGATACATCTATGCGTACATATTTTTTTAAAGGTTTATTTATTATTTACTTATTTAATTTGATTTATTTTTGGCTGCGTTGGGTCTTAGTTGTGGCACGTGGGATCTTTGTCGAGGCATGCGGGATCTTTCCTTACGGTGCGTGGGCTTCTCTCTAGTTGGAGTGCGCAGGTCTTCTCTAGTTGTGTTGCGCGGGTTTTAGAGCGCATGGGCTCTGTAGTTGCTGCACCCGGGCTCTAGTTGAGGCACGTGAGCTTAGTTGCCCCGCGGCATGCGGGATCTTAGTTCCCTGACCAGGGATCGAACCCTTGTCCCGTGCATTGCAAGGTGGATTCCTTACCACTGGACCACCAGGGAAGTCCCCCTATATATACTTTTAAATCAGAAAGCTACCACCTGTGCCAGCTACCTGCTTTTGTAAATAAAGTTTTATTGGAACCAGGGCTATGATTAGGGTGAGGTGAGTGAGGCAGGGTGGAGAAAATACAGGGTTGATGCCTGTCTTTATTTAAATCTTCGATATTTTGATATTTTGTTCACCATGAATTTTTTGCATTCATTTTGATTTTTTGAAATATCGCGTTGCAATGTCTTCTCTTGATTACTGAGTTTGGGGGCGTTCCCTTAAATTCTCTGCCAGAGGCCAGCTCCTCACTCTCCGTCTTTCCTTAGCGAGAGGTTTTAGGTACCACCACACCACGTTAGGCCAGGTCACCTCCACCAGGGCTCGCTCGCCCGGGCGCCCCAGCCGGCTACTTCCTCTCACATTCTAGTTAGGGACTGGGATGTGGTTCCTCGGCGGCTCTTTACGGTGTGCTCACTGCTCTGACCGGTTCGGCCCATCTTGGGAAGGCCTGGGGACAGGTGGGGCGGGTTTTGGGGAGGAGAAGCAAGCAGGGCGGCGGGGGATGGAGCGCCCCCTGCCCTCGAGGTTGAGTAAGGATGCCCGGGACCCTCCGCATCCGGGTCTCGGCCCCTTGCGGGGACTACATTTCCCAGAAGGCGCCGCGGAGGCTGCCAGCCGTGGAGGTTTGGCTGCGTCCCTCGCAGCCGAGCTAGGCGCCGCCGCCGCCGCGTTTTCTCAGTCTTCTCTCGGGTGTCAGCCCTCTCGGGATTGGGCCCTCTGCCACGCCACGGATGGCTTTCCCGGAACTGGGGTCTGGCCCTCTCCGGAACGTGGGGGCGACTGGCCCCGTCTCGGCTGCACCTCGGTTGTGTCATGCAGGAGACGCGCAGGTGCGGGGTCTCAGTGGGTAAGAGCTGGCGATGGGCAGCAGCCCGGCCCGCCGCCTCCACCTAGAGCAGGGGGCGTTTCTGAACACACGCCTCCGCCGAGCCCCTTTGAGGCGGCACCCCATGAGCCCCGAAAACACACGGGTGTTATCCGGGGTTGAAAGGGCGGGACGAGCACCTCCACTGCCCTTTTCAGCTTTCCACCTTCCGTTCTCTTCCTGGAGTCCGGTTATTCTATTAACTCCCTTAAGCAACCACAGCCCCTCCCGCCTTAATATCCGGGCCTCTACTACTGTTCCCAAGGTGTCCGCTGCGTTCTGCCTTCACCACGCTACCCCACCCCGCGCACCCGCCTTCCGTCAGGTTCAGCTTTCTCAGCTCTCCACTAGGCCACTGTGTACCCCCAGCCCGGACACAATCATGTAGGCTTAGACGGTTTGGTTAAGTTAAATTTTATCATCATGTGACACTGAGGCCAGCTACTGAGGGCTGCACACACCCAAGTTCAGGACTCGATCTTAGTCTATTGATACCCTGGACCCATTGCTCAGAAGGGAAACACTGCAGTGAAGGAAGGAGTAACCTGTGGAGGTTACTGAGGATAACCTGAGATATCCCTTTAGTTCAAAGGTTCTCAACCTTGGCTGTACGTTATTGTTATTACTCTGGGGTACAGCCTAGGCAAAAGAATTTTGTAAAACTTCTGGTTAATTCTAGTGTGCAGCCAGGGTTGAGACCACTGCTTTAACCCCTAGGACAGATGGGTGGGGCCTGGGATGGCCAGAAGCACTAGGCCAGGCCCCTCCAGCTGGGAGCAGCCTCAACCGTTTATCCCAGTGTGCTGCACAAATCATTGTTAACATTTTCTATGTGTCCCAGGCTGTGGAAAAAGGAAGCTCTGCCCTACAGTAAGAAACGTATCTGACAGCCTTATGTAAGGCAGTTGGAAGAAAGACACAATAATCTCAGGAAGAGGTAAGGAAAGCCCAGGCTAGACAGGGAATGAAGGAGGGGAGAGCTATGATAGTCACAGAGTGGTGGATTATGGTGGCTAACAAGATCGAAGTTTTTGGCAACCTGTGGCACTTTCAGTTGTCACAAGGGCTGACTGCACTGTGTCCCAGCTGACTCAGAGAGCATTGCCAGAGCTGCTGTGGTTTTCCTAGGGCCCCCAAGACCATGAATGGGCCACGGTCATCAGGCTTGGCTCAGTCTCAGACACGAGCAAATTGAACTGTGGCCATTCAGATTTTCAGAAGAGTGTCTACTTTATGAAGGCCAAAGGCCCTTTCTTACATAGGGCATCAGCTGCACTCCTGAGGACGATTTCTACACAAGAGATTCAAAAAAAATAAGCTCTGTGCGTGGCCTGAACATGCTCATGACAGCATTTTCTGTAGTAATGACATTCCAATAATAAAAGAAATGAATAAAATGTGGGATTTTAAATAAAAATTGTATGTAGCCATTAAAATATCCTTATGAAAGAATATGAATGAGCCAGAAAATGTTCACAAGTGAAAAAAGAATGCACAAATTCTTTTCGGAAAGCAAAATTAGATTCATCTTTTGCTTGGAGTAGTTTTCTCTTGTTCAGTAGCTAAACTATGACTATAGAGTAGTCAGAATATGTAGGCATGTTGGCAAAGCCTGAAGAAACATGCAGACATGATGATATTATTCTTAGAAGTGGTGGGATTATGGAGGAAAGGTAGTTTCTTTTTCAAAATTGTCCTAATGAGATAGGCATTATAGCAGAGAAATTAGCAGGAAGCTCTCTTGAGCCAGACCGTTTGGGTCCTGGTTCTGCCACTTATCGTATGGATGAGCACTGGCAAGGTTAAAACCTTTCAGTGCCTCAGTTTATTCATCTGTAAAATGGGGTGATAGTCCCTCTCTTGGTTAGTTGTGAGGTTTAATCAACGTGCGGAAATTCTTAGAACAGATAATCTCATTAGTACAGATGTGTAGATGAAATGCACTGGACCCAAGTAAACAGCATTGTTTTTAGTTGCTTTTCTCTGTTATTGCTATAGAAATAACCATGATCTCATTGACTGGCAGGCAAAGTGACTGGGAAGACTTAGATTGGGTGTGGTCACTTTCATGGTCCCTTTGGTTAACTTTCCAAGTGTGTCCACATTGTAACTTGGGAGGACAACAAAGATAAAAGAATCTGAGTCTTAGCATAAGCAAACCTGAGCAGCCGGAAGTGGTTCCTTGATTCAGTTACCATTTATTGGGGGCCTACTGTGTCAGGCACTAGGCCAGAGCCTCTGCTCTCGCGGAGCTCAGTCTACTGGGGAGTCAGACATGTGACCAGACGTTCCTGATGGTTCTCAATGCCACTGCAACAGTCACCACACCAAGTGTGATAGGAGAATTTGGGAAAGCTTTCAATGGAGCTGGGGCTCACGTGATAAGTAGGACAAGTTTAGGTGACAGGAAAGGGGGAAGGGCATTCTGGGCAGTTGGAAGTAAAATAAGTACAAAAGCACAGAGGTGTGAAAGGCCATGGCGATTAAAGCTGCAGAGGTGGGGCAAAGCCAGGCTGAGCTCTGCTGTCCGTACTGAAGCATTTGAACTCTTCTGTAGGCCATGTTGTGGGTGGCGTTTAGGCACAGGTGCTTTGAAGCAGGGGAGTGACATCAGATTTAATGCTGGAGTCTGGGGTTTAAGGGAGAACTATCACTGGTGGATTATATGGATGATAAACCAGAATGCAGGGACTGGAAGCAGGGGAGGCTGATAAGGAGTCTTTTGCAATAATCCAGGCAAATGATGACAAGGATTTGCACTTAAGGCAGTAGAACTGGCAACAGAGAGGAGAGGATGGAGTTGAGAAATCTTTCTGAAGTAGAACAAAAAGGATGTGGTGCCTGAAGAGACTTGAGTTGGAGGTGCAGAGCTAGGGGAAAAGCGGAGTCAAGGACTTGGGTAGGGGAATTCCCTGGCGGTCCAGTGGTTAGGACTCCGTGCTCTCACTGCCGAGGTCCCCCGTTCAATCCCTGATTGGGGAATTAAGATCCCACAAGCCTCACAGCCAAAAATTAAAAAAATAAAAAATAAAAAGAGTACACATGAAAAGGTAAGAATAATAAGTAAAAAGAAAAAAAGGACTTAGGTAGCAAACCTGGAAACGGGATGGGTGATGCTCTGAGGCACTTCTATGCTGTTGGAGTTCTCATCGAACTCCACATTTTTTTTTTATGCTAATAGCACATGGTTGGGAAGACCAACAAAAATTTTTAAATAATTTTTATAAAACACAAGGGAAATAATTTATTAATCACTGATGTTGAGACATCACTTAATATTATGCTTGTCCATACCAAGGATATAAGGATTTCAGTAACATACCTTCGCCTACTACCTCCCTAAATCCCTCTGTAAATTGTGAGATTTGAGGGACAGGAGAGAGGAGAAGTTGTTCCTTTTGAATCTCAAAATGATGTTAGACAAGAGAAGCCAGTCACGAAAGAATACATAATATGCAATTACATTTAGATGAAAATTTACAATAGGCAAAACTAATTTATAGGGGCAGAAAGCAGATATCAGTGATTATCTGAGGCTGGGTGGGAGAGAGAGTGGCTGACTGCACAGGGGCGTGAAAGAACTTTGAGGGGTGATGGAAATGTTCTATACCTTGATTGTGTTGGTGGTTATGCCAGTGTATACATTTATCAATATGGGCTCATCGGATTTTCAGCAGGAGGGGTACTTGGGCAGGTGCGCCACAAGAGGGCAACAGTAACAGAAGATGCTGGCAACCCTCAGGCCATCGACAGAGTACCAGCTCAGTGGGAACTTCCAAGCTGAGGCTAAGGGATGGGAATCCCCAAGGAATTGTTTGGTGACGACCAGCAAAACTGAGTGGAGAGAGGGGCGCCTAGAACCTTTTCAGGTAAAAATACCCCGTTCATTTTTGTTTTCTCCAAGAGCCATAATCATTCAGTAGGGAGGGGGCTTGAGGGGACTGTGTGTGGACAAAGAAGCCAAGTAACTTTAACTGGAATAAGGTCCCATCTTCTCAGCAGCAATTCCAAAATACAACTGGGAAAAAGCAACTGTAGGAAGAATTCTGTTATAGCTCAGTGAGGGCGTGGGAATAATTTAGCAACACTGTATAACATTTAACTGTTCAACAAGGTTACTAAAAACAAAACAAAACAAAAAGCTGAAGAAAGACATGTAGAACCAGTTTAGACCCATCAGGAGGAACAGGTATGGAGACCCTTCTTGAAAATATACCTTCCTCATTTTTCTTTCATATATTTAGATTAGGTATCAATACATAAAACTTATTTTTCTTTCATATATTAAATTCATATCAGGTACATCAGCTCTTGATCAAAGCTGGGGGCATCCTGTTGGACTGTAGCTCTGAAAAGGTGTTTCTATAGCGTTATCCAAAGTAACACGGTCCAAACATTCATTAAATACACCTTTTTAGAGCACCCACTTCATGCCAGGTTCTGTGCTGGTGCTGAGGAAAGAACCACGGACAAGGCAGACGTCAGCCCTGCCCTGTCTTGCAGTTTTCTAGAGCCTCTAGGGTTCACACAGCCCTGCATATTCTTTCTCCTTTTTCCTCCAAGTAGTCTGATTTTTCAGACTGAAATAACATACTTAGCAGTAGACACTTGTCAAGTTTGTGGCTGTCCAACATCTTTGGAATACTCGTCCTACATTTTCTCCAAGATACAATTCCTAACCTCCTGAAGGCAGAAGCCAGAACTAGATTTCCCAGCCTTTCCCGAAGCTATGGCACAGGCAATGACCTAGGTGTGGCCAGTTGGTGCCCACATGATTCCTTGATTGAGAAGAGAGCAACTGAAGGATGCAAGTTTCATGAAGAATCCATTTTCAAGAGGGGATGAGGGTGGAAGAATCTAGCTTTTGATGAAATAAAATGTTTAAGGCGGGAGAAGGAAATTTTTAAGCATAAAATTCTTGGCCCGTTTGAGCCACTACCCCCTCCCCTTTAGTGTGCATTGTGTATCTGCCTTATACATTAACTAGATACCCTTAGACGACACAGGAATGCCTACTCGCTCCCCTCCACCCCCCAAAAATAGCAATTTCCTCCTGGTGCCAGCAAGGTAATTCCTTGGAGATAACATTCCTTTCTCAATCCTGTAAGGGGTCACAATAGCCCACTACATGCCTTGTTGGAGTATGTAAACTGTCAGTATGTTACATTGATGTATAACCCTTTGTCTCAAAAACCTACATAACTGCATCTCGACCTCTAACAGGTGGAACAACCCTCAGAGCTTTCTGAAAGACTGTCTCCCAGGTTATAACCCTCAGGTTGCCTCCAATAAAATTTTCCATTTCTTTTTTTTAAAATTAATTAATTAATCTATTAATTAATTAATTTATTTAGGCTGCTCTGGGTCTTAGTTGTGGTATGCGGGCTCTTAGTGGCAGCATGCATGTGGGATCTAGTTCCCCGACCAGCGGTCAAACCCGGGCCCTCTGCATTGGGAGCGGGGAGTCTTACCCGCTGGACCACCAGGGAAGTCCCTATGTCTTTCTTAGATTGACTACTGATTAAATTTTGGGGACACTTTCCATGGCAGCATTGATGACGTTTTTGGCACTCAGTGTCCAGCAGTGTGAACTATGTCTGCACAGCTGGCCCACAGAATGGTTTGTTTCTGGCGGTACCAGAGATACTGCGAGCTACCTAAGATTCACAATTGCATATCTTTTTAAAGCTAGTTAAAGGGAGTTCTGCTCTTTGCAAAGAACTGTGACTAATACATATACTGAGCTCCTGTTCCGTGCCAGACTAGGCTGGCACAATCCTCTATTGCTTTACCTAAACTTCATAAAGATCATTTAAGGTACAAATTATTATACAGTTTACACCTGAAAAAACCTGAGATTCAAAAGGACACAATTCATTCTACAAATATTTATTAAAGGCCTGCTGTGTGCCAGCCACTGGGAATACAGTATTGAACAAAATATTTCCCCACAACTATAAAAAGAATGGCATATTGTATTTTAAATGTCCCCTTACCAAAATAAGACGCACAGCACAGCAGCCGTCTGGAGAGAAAGACCTCCAGGCAGGCCTCGTTCTAAATATAGAAACCCCCTAAAAATAGCCACCCACGTTACAGACTCAACAGGTGATTGGCCGGAACAGAGGGAAGGGGAACCGAGGCCTCAGTGAAGGAGAAGGAAAGGACGGTGCCGTTGTCCCCAGCTTCTCTCACTGACATGGCTTTGCCTCTGAGGTCCTTGGGTCGGGGCTTGGCCAGTGCGGCCAAGGGAGACCACGGAGGGACAGGAGGTGAGTTGCAGCCAGGGCCTGACCCTGTGGCTTCCTGACCTTGTCCATCTGTCCCCCACTCCTGCCTCTGGGACGTTCCAGGGTCCTGGCGACGCCTCCCCCTCCCGCCCAGTCCGTCTCTCTCTCAGCCCTGCCTTTCCCCGCTGCAGCCCGCACCTGGCGCCTCCTGACCTTCGCGCTGGCGCTCCCGAGCGTGGCCCTCTGCACCCTCAACTCCTGGCTCCACTCGGGCCACCACGAGCGCCCAGAGTTCATCCCCTACCATCACCTCCGGATCCGCTCCAAGGTACACTGGCCCGCGCGGGCGCGAGCGAGGGGGTGCGGGGGACCCCCAGGCTGACGCCTCGCTCCCCCCTCCCTCTCTCCACAGCCCTACTCCTGGGGAGACGGCAACCACACTCTTTTCCACAATCCCCGTGTCAACCCTCTGCCCACGGGCTACGAAAAGCCTTGAGGCCTTGGCCGATGCCCCCAGACGCAATAAAAGTGTGGAAGCCGTGTGTGGCCGCGGGCTCCATGGGAACCACGGGGCGGGGCGTCCATGGCTAGAGCTGGGCTTGTGCGCAAAGTGCAGTGGGCGCTCCACGTGGTCTTCCGGAGACCTTGACTTGGGAGGGACTTGAGGGAACAGCCTCGATGGACAGGTAGGAGATGGCCCCTCCCCTCTCACCTATTAATAATGAGGGCTCTAGGCTGTAAAGGGCTTTAACATACACTGACTTCTCACAGTAACTCTGGGAGCAAGGTCTAAGTTTGGTTCCACCTTCTCCAGAAGAGGAATTTGAGATTCTCAGAGATTAAATGACTTAAATTCAGGCAGCTCGTCGGAGGCCCGGTGGAGACTCAGGGCTGCAGATCCTGAGGTACCACTCTTTTCCTGACACACATTCAGGGCCTCTGTGATTTCCCGCTGTCTAGAGACAATTGTGATTTCAAACACAGGATCTACAGCCCTCTGTGTAGATCTTCATGACCTAATTCTGCATTTGGAATATTTTGGTCATTCTCTATGACCACCTTTAATGGGTCTTCTGTATTAGTTGGGGGAAATTAGATGCTCCCTTTCTGGAAGCCTGGTTCTCCTAGTTTTGGGGGACCCCATTCAAGGGGGATGTTGGTTCAGACAAGCTCTGGACATTTCATTCACCTCCTAGGACAGTCAATTCACTTGCCATTACCAAGGAGCCTGACACCTAAGCTGAAACCCATGACCAACACACACACACACACACACACACACACACACACACACACACACACACACACA